>NW_022169449.1:0-1055 GCF_008728515.1 Papio anubis | reverse complement strand
CAGCACTTTGGGAGGCCGAGACGGGCGGATCACGAGGTCAGGAGATCAAGACCATCCTGGCTAACACAGTGAAACCCCGTCTCTACTAAAAAAAATACAAAAAACTAGCCGGGCGAGGTGGCGGGCACCTGTAGTCCCAGCTACTCGGGAGGCTGAGGTAGGAGAATGGCATAAACCCGGCAGGCGGAGCTTGCAGTGAGCTGAGATCTGACCACTGCACTCCAGCCTGGGTGACAGAGCGAGACTCCGTCTCAAAAAAAAAAAAAAAAAAAAAATATATATATATATATATACACACACACACACACACACATAGAATTAAATTCTATGACCAGCAAACAAGCACCAAAATAGCTCTTGTCACTCGTGTCTGCCACCATGTAAGACATGCCTTTTGCCTTCTGCCATGATTTTGAGGCTTCTTTGGCCACATGGAACGGTGAGCCCAGTAACCTCTTTTTCTTTATAAATTACCCAGTCTTGAGTAACAAAAGAGTGGTTTGTCCACAACATCAACGAACGATGCTATCTCTTGTTTCCAAGTACGTATCATTTGAGAGGTTTGGATAAACAACAACCTAAAATAAATAAGCACTAAGCAAACTCAGGGCCACATAACCCTTGTGGTGAGGTAACTGACAATGGGTACAACTGGGACAGTTTACTGTTAAATCACTTCTATCTACATGTGCCCAAGCAGTGAGATACTTGGTTTTAATCCTAAAAAATCATGGTGCACATTCATTCCTGCCTTCCAAATGGGCTCTAACGTCACCTCCTCAGGGAAGCCCTCTTTTCTGTGCTTCTACTCTGCTTTTTTTCAGCATTTAGTAGAGCGTCAGTCATCATCCGTACCTGGGAACAATGATTGTAAGAAACAGAAACCCATTTGCATGAGCTCGAGGAAAAGGAGCACACCTTATCTTTAACAGGCAAACTCATGGGCAAACAAATGAGAGGCCATGAGAGAATGGAAACTGCAGTTACAAAAACCAAAATTCCTCTTTCTGGCTCTCAGAAGCCCATGGTTTTTTTTTTTTTTTTTTTTTTTTTTT
>NW_022169448.1:0-1055 GCF_008728515.1 Papio anubis | reverse complement strand
ATGGTGAAAAAGGAATTATCCTCAGACAAAAACTGGAAAGAAGCTTTCTTGAAACTGCTTTGTGATAGATATGTCTATGCACATCACCTAGATAAAGCTTTCCTTCTATCACGCAGTTTTGAAACTCCTCATAGATGGGCTTGCGAAGGGACATTCGGGAACACATTCGTGTTTGACGTTAAATGGGAGATATCTTCAGGTAAAAACTGGAGAGAAACTTTCTGAGAAATTACGTTGTGATGTGTGCGTTCCACAGGGCGTTATTCCTTTTTTGTCATAGCAGTGTTTGAGCACTCTTCCTGTAAAACTGAAAAAGTGATATTTTGCAGCGCGTTGAATATTATGACAAAAAGTGAAACATCCGGAAAAACCAGAAAGAAACGTTCCAAGAAACTGTTCTCTAGGGTTTGCATTCATATCAGAGAGCTAGAGCTTCCACTACGTTGCCCGGGTGGAAACTCTGTCTTGGAGTAATCTGGGAAGGGATATTAACTGGTACCTGGATTCTTGTGGTGAGAAAGTAAACGTTTTCTGATGAGAAGTGGAGAGAAGCTTTCGGAGCAAGTGCTTTGTAATGTGTGTTCATCACATAGAGTTGAATCATTTTTGGATTGAGCAGTTTGAAATCACTGTTTCTGTGGAATCTGAGAAAGGATATTAGGGAACGCTCTTAAGAATATGCTGAAAAAGTAATACCCTCCGTTAAAAACCAGAAGGACACTTTCTGTGAAACTGCTCTAGGTCACGTGAATTGCATTCGCACAGTTAAGTTTCTGTTTTCATTGAGCAGTATTCTAACACTCTTTTAGGTGAGCCTGCTATGGGATACACGGGAGCGCCTTGAGGCTTACGGTGAAAATGGAAATACCTTCAAATAGATATTGGAGAGAAGATTTCTGAGGAGCCCCTTTGTGACGTGTGCATTGCACTGGTCATAGTGTTGATACTGCGTCCTAGATGGATTGATACTCATCATAGACGGATTCGCGAAGTGATATTCAGAGACACAGCTTGAATGTGTCTCTGAATATCACTTCGCGAATCCGTCTATGATG
>NW_022169447.1:0-1055 GCF_008728515.1 Papio anubis | reverse complement strand
ACAGGCGCCCGCCGCCTCGCCCGGCTAGTTTTTTGTATTTTTTTAGTAGAGACGGGGTTTCACCGTGTTAGCCAGGATGGTCTCGATCTCCTGACCTCGTGATCCACCCGTCTCGGCCTCCCAAAGTGCTGGGATTACAGGCTTGAGCCACCGCGCCCGGCCTTTAACCACTTCTTAAGCCTTCAAATAATTAACTTGCTTCTTCACTAGGACTCCACGGGGGGCCCCACATATACATTCCTCCTTTCCAACATGACCTTTTTCCCTTCCACATTTTAAATTTTTTCATCTTGAACTCTCCAGCCTCAGTTCCTAAGACAGAATTGTGCTCTAAAAGAAATGAATCAATTGAAAATCAAATTGTTAGTGTTAAAATTAGGGCCACAAATAGTACAATAACTATTACAACTGAGGTTAGGGTCACAGTGGTTTATTAATAAATAATTTATGACATTTGTCTTTTTTTTTTTTTGTGAGAAGTCTTGCTCTGTCGCCCAGGCTGGAGTGTAGTGGCACGATCTTGGCTCACTGCAAGCTCCGCCTCCTGGGTTCACACCATTCTCCTGCTTCAGACTCCGGAGTAGCTGGGACTACAGGCACCTGCCACCATGCCAGGTTAATTTTTTTGTATTTTTTTTAGTAGAGAAGGGGTTTCACCGTGTTAGCCAGGATGGTGTCGATCTCCTGACCTCGTGATCTGCCTGCCTCGGCCTCCCAAAGTGCTGGGATTACAGGCATGAGCCACCACACCCAGCTGACTCTAATATATTTTTTAATTGAATGTAACCTAAATTTTTTTTCGTTAAATGTATATGTTATGATTTTCAGTTCTGGCATTCCCCGTAATTATAAACCACTCTGTATTCTTTCTGATTTCTGTTGCTGATTTGATGTAGACTTGAGGAAGATAAGGATATAGTCTGTATCCTATCACAGATAGAATTTTTTTAAGGTTAGTCAAGTGAAGCAGTGGGAGTAAAGAAGAAACAAAGAAATCTGTTTCTTCCGTAACTGGTTGTGATCAATTAGTTGTAAACACCACTGTACTCAGATCA
>NW_022169446.1:0-1055 GCF_008728515.1 Papio anubis | reverse complement strand
GCAACCTCTGCCTCCTGGGTTCAAGCGATTCTCCTGCCTCAGCCTCCTGAGTAGCTGGGATTACAGGCACATGCCACCATGCCCAGTTAATTTTTGTATTTTCAGTAGAGACGGGGTTTCACCATGTTGGTCAGGCTGGTCTTGAACTCCTGACCTCATGATCCGCCTGCCTCAGCCTCCCAAAGGGTTGGAATTACAGTCATGAGCCACGGCGCCCAGCCAAGTATAGCTATATTTCTTATGTTCAAAAGGTAGGGACATATATTTTTTAAAGTCCTGAATTGAACTAATGGAGATTGGACAGGCACAGTGGCTCAAGTGAGCCATGATCATGCCACTGGACTCCAGCCTGGGCACCCAGCTAATTTTTGTATTTTTGGTAGAGATGGGTTTTCACCATGTTGGCCAGGCTGGTCTCGAACTCCTGACCTCAAGTGATCTGCCCGCTTCAGCCTCCCAAAGAACTTTGATTATAGGCGTGAGCCATTGCGACCAGCCTTTTTTTTTTTTTTTTTTTTTTTTTTGAGATGGAGTCTCGCTCTGTAGCCCAGGCTGGAGTGCAGTGCATGATCTTGACTCACTGAAAGCTCCGCCTCCCGGGTTCACACCTTTCTCCTGCCTCAGCTTCCCAAGTAGCTGGGGACTACAGGCACCCGCCACCACACCCAGCTAATTTTTTATTTTTAGTAGAGATAGGGTTTCACGTCTTAGCCAGGATGATCTCGATCTCCTAACCTCGTGATCTGCCCACCTCGGCCTCCCAATGTGCTGGGATTACAGGCGTGAGCCACTGCACCTGGCCACGCAACTGGCCTTTTAAAAATTTTTTGTAGGCCGGACGCAGTGGCTCAAGCCTGTAATCCCAGCACTTTGGGAGGCCGAGATGGGCGGATCACGAGGTCAGGAGATCAAGACCATCCTGGCTAACACGGTGAAACCCCGTCTCTACTAAAAAATACAAAAAACTAACCGGGCGAGGTGGCGGGCGCCTGTAGTCCCAGCTACTCGGGAGGCTGAGGCAGGAGAATGATGTAAACCCGGGAGGCAGAGCTTGC
>NW_022169445.1:0-1055 GCF_008728515.1 Papio anubis | reverse complement strand
TGGTACCCCGTGAAGGGTACCCCTAGAAACATACTCAATCATGCCCTGTTTATCCTTAATTTTTTAAATTTGGATAGTCATGGAAAATCTGCTGCCGATCGTTTCTGGCATCCTGAATCTCAAAAACAGTTTGCAATGGTAAAATGGAAAGACCCACTTGATAATTCATGGCATGGCCCCGATCCAGTTTTAATTTGGGGAAGAGGCTCAGTATGCATCTTCTCACAAAAAAATGATGCAGCCAGATGGCTGCCTGAAAGATTGATAAGACAAATAAATCATAACCATTGTCAGTCCAGGGAAGATAAATCTCCCTGAGAAGTTTCTTCCTTTTTGTTTTTCAGAAAATGAAGCCTAACATGAGATTCCTTTGGAAAGTAATCGCTTTATATAGCATAGTGACAGTCTATGCAGGTTTTGGTGGCCCTCGTAAAGTAAGAGAATTAATACGAAAACGATACGGCCAGCCTTGTGACTGCAGAGGGAGACAAAAATCTGAACCTTCGTCAGACAGAATTACCCAGGTGACTTGCTCGGGCAAGACAGCTTACCTAATGCCAGACCAGTCATGGAAATGAAAAGTGCTGTTTTTACACCAACAAATCTGGAATCGTCAGAGATAAGATCAAGACTTTACAAGAATAACTAGAAGAGCGCAGAAAAGGTCTGGCCGCTAATCCATTGTGGACTGGATTCGATGGACTTCTCCCCTATCTCCTGCCATTTCTTGGTCCTTTACTTACTCTTCTACTCTTTTTCACTCTTGGGCCTATAATCCTTAATAAGCTTATGGCATTCGTCAGAGAACAAATCGAGGCCTTTCAGGCTAAACCTATACAGGTCCATTATCATCGCCTTGAGATGACTGAAAATGGTGAGTCTTATTTGCCTTAATAGGACCACCTCCCCTGTGTGCTGAACTGGACAGTCAATAACGGGTAAGAGGACACTATCCCCATCGGAGCCTAAGACAGGAGGGCCGCCTCTGCTGCTGCCTTATCCCATGACGGGCCTAGAAGGTGGGGATGAGTTGACCCAACCTAAGACAGGCGCAG
>NW_022169444.1:0-1055 GCF_008728515.1 Papio anubis | reverse complement strand
CTCAGGATCCAATGGAGAAGTGTTTCCCAAAAATGATGCTTCCTCCAAAGATGGTCAGTGACTTTCTGTGCCAAACGTCTGAGAAAATCTCCATGTCCTAGGGCTGTCAGGCAGTCACCTGTGCACATGTTGGAGGCCAAATCCCATCAATAGTGAGGCCTTGGGTAAAACACATCCCCACTTTTAATTATGATGAGCTGCCTGGCCTCAGCATTGACAACACCAACTTCCCTCGAGCAGACTTGTTTAATCTCTTAGAAATGATGGAGCACACCAACCTGAACAACATGGTGAAACCCTGTCTCTAATAAAAATACAAAAATTAGCTAGGTGTTGTAGCATGTACCTGTAATCCCAGCTACTCAGGAGGCTGAGGCAGGAGAATTGGTTGAACTTGGGAGGTCAAGGTTACGGTGAGCTCAGATCGTGCCATTGCACTCCAGCCTGGGCAACAGAGCGAGACTCCATCTAAAAAAAAAAAAAAAAAATTATGGAGCACCTATTGCCGTTCTTGCACTTGTTCCTGGGGAGCTCAGAGCTTATCTTTTACAAGTGTACTGAGCCTCTTGCAGGCCTTTCATGTGTGCTTCCTTCCTGACTTCCTCCTATTTTTCTCACACCTCTGAACCTGCTGTCAGGTGAAAAATCAAGGTGGGCCCCTAATTTAAGAGCTCATGAATTTGATGGTGTGGGAGTGTCCTAGACAGTCCAGCCCTTGGGATTGGGGAGTTGGGCAGAGAGAAAGGAGGGCATTCCAAGGGCCTGAGCCAGAAGCAGAGGGACTCCAGGCCTAGAGTAGGATTTCCAGGCTGAAGAAAGAGAGGCCGTGGGTCGGGGAAGGTCCAGACCAAGACAGGGACAGAGGGTGTATCTGGAGGCTCAGCCAGGAATAGCTCCCTCCAAAACGCAGGCAGCGAGTTGGAGGGTGAGCTGCAAGGAGGAAGAGGAGGTGGGAAAGAATGGATGGACCGGTGTTCAGTGAGCCGACTCCCCTTACCCTGGCCTATTTCCCCAGGGGACACGCCTGGGAGCCTGTGATCCTCTCCTCCAGGCTG
>NW_022169443.1:0-1055 GCF_008728515.1 Papio anubis | reverse complement strand
CTCTGTCGCCCAGGCTGGAGTGCAGTGGTGCGATGTCCGCTCACTGCAAGCTCCACCTCCCGGGTTCACACCATTCTCCTGCCTCAGCCTCCCGAGTAGCCGGGACTACAGGCGCCCGCCACCACGCCCGGCTAATTTTTTTGTATTTTGAGTAGAGATGGGGTTTCACCGTGTTCACCAGGATGGTTTCGATCTCTTGACCTCGTGATCTGCCTACCTCGGGCTCCCAACGTGCTGATATTACAGGTGTGAGCCGCTGCGCCTGGCCTCCTACATTCTTCTGCTTACCCCCAGTGCCATTGTCACAACTAAGAAATTTTTTTTTTGAAACAGATTCTCATTCTGTCGCGCAGGCTACAGTACAATGGGATGATCTCAGCTCACTGTAGCCTCTGCCTCCCAGTGTCACATGATCCTCCCACTTCAGCCTCCAGAGTAGCTGGGACTACAGGCCTGTGCTACCATGTCCGGCTAATTTTTGTATTTTTTTGTAGAAATGGGGTCTCACTATATTGCCCAGGCTGGTGTTGAACTCCTGAGCTCAAGCAATTGGCCCACCTCGGCCTCCCAAAGTGCTGGGATTACATGTGTGAGCCACTACACCCCCCAGCCCACAACTGAAAAACTTAACATTAATTGATTTTATTTATTTGTTTATTTTTGAGACAGAGTCTTGACTCTCCCACCCAAGCTGGAGTGCAATGGTGTGATTTCGGCTCACTGCAACCTCTGCCTCCTGAGAATCACTCTGTTCAAGTGATTCTCGTACCTCAGCCTCCTGAGTAGCTGTGACTACAGGCGCCTGCCACCACGCCTGGCTAATTTTTGTGTTTTTAGTAGAGAAGGGGTTTTACCATGTTGGCCAGGTTGATCTGGAACTCCTGACTGCAAATGATCCACCCACCTCGGCCTCCCAAATTGCCGAGATTACAGGCGTGAGCCGCCACATCCCACCCAACATTGATTTAATATCATCTAAGATAGAGTTCGTATTCAAACTTCCTCTGTTAGCCTTAAATATATTTTATACCTGCTTTAAAAATTGGGTCCTGGGC
>NW_022169442.1:0-1055 GCF_008728515.1 Papio anubis | reverse complement strand
AAAAATTCAACATTTTATTTTATTATTTATTTTTGAGAGGGAGTTTCGCTGTGTCACCCAGGCTGGAGTGCAGTGGCACAATCTTGGCTCACTGCAAGGGTTCAAGCGATTCTCCTCCCTCAGCCTCCCAAGTAGCTGGGATTACAGACGTGCACCTCCACGCCTGTATGATTTTTGTATTTTTAGTACAGAGGGGGTTTCACCGTATTGGTCAGGCTGGTGTCGCACTCCTGACCTCAGGTGATCCACCCGCCTTGGGCTCCCAAACTGCTGGGATTACATGTGTGAGCCACTGCACCCCACCAAAAGTCAACACTTTAAACTACCACTTGCTGTATTCACTGTGTCTATGATTGGACATATCTTTCTGGGTGGCCACAAAATTATAAAATGGATACAGAATAGTCGCTTCAAAAAATTAAGGAAGTTCTTTCTAAAGCAGAGCCTTTAGGCACCCGCCTGCAGCTCAGAGCCCGCCGGGACTCCGGAAGCCTCTCCCAGGCAGCGCGCGCCAGCAGGGGGCGGCTACAGCTCGGGCTCAGGCGCCACTGGCTGGCGGGTTCTCTGGGCCCGCCCAGGATGCCCCAGGATCGCAGGCGCGCAGCCCGCCCGGCAGCGCTGGCGGCCCTGCTCCTCTGGAGAGAGAGAGGGTAGCTGGCTGGGGCCCTCCGCAGCCACGGGGGATGGGGCTAGGTCAGTTTTTGTTTGTAGTGCGGCCGCCGCCAGGCAGACCGCCTGGCCTGGCCGCAGTCACCGCGGCATCTGGCCCAGGTTCTGCGAGGTTGGGGTCGCTGGCGGGCTTGGAGGTTGCCTGGCGGCTGCTGCCTGCACACACACAAACAATAAAAGCGGCTGCAGCTTGGGCAACCAGGAGGGCTGGCGGGGCATGGCCTAGGAGGCCGTGGGATTGCGAGCGCGGGCGCGGCCTGAGAGTCCGTCCCCTTCGCCGGGCCTCCCCTTCGGCTTCTCTGCCGGAGCTCGGGACCGCTGGCCAGGCGGTCCAAGGGAGCCCATACCCCACTCCGCGGCCAACAGAGATGGGGCTGAGCGGCAAG
>NW_022169441.1:0-1055 GCF_008728515.1 Papio anubis | reverse complement strand
CTCAGGATCCAATGGAGAAGTGTTTCCCAAAAATGATGCTTCCTCCAAAGATGGTCAGTGACTTTCTGTGCCAAACGTCTGAGAAAATCTCCATGTCCTAGGGCTGTCAGGCAGTCACCTGTGCACATGTTGGAGGCCAAATCCCATCAATAGTGAGGCCTTGGGTAAAACACATCCCCACTTTTAATTATGATGAGCTGCCTGGCCTCAGCATTGACAACACCAACTTCCCTCGAGCAGACTTGTTTAATCTCTTAGAAATGATGGAGCACACCAACCTGAACAACATGGTGAAACCCTGTCTCTAATAAAAATACAAAAATTAGCTAGGTGTTGTAGCATGTACCTGTAATCCCAGCTACTCAGGAGGCTGAGGCAGGAGAATTGGTTGAACTTGGGAGGTCAAGGTTACGGTGAGCTCAGATCGTGCCATTGCACTCCAGCCTGGGCAACAGAGCGAGACTCCATCTAAAAAAAAAAAAAAAAAATTATGGAGCACCTATTGCCGTTCTTGCACTTGTTCCTGGGGAGCTCAGAGCTTATCTTTTACAAGTGTACTGAGCCTCTTGCAGGCCTTTCATGTGTGCTTCCTTCCTGACTTCCTCCTATTTTTCTCACACCTCTGAACCTGCTGTCAGGTGAAAAATCAAGGTGGGCCCCTAATTTAAGAGCTCATGAATTTGATGGTGTGGGAGTGTCCTAGACAGTCCAGCCCTTGGGATTGGGGAGTTGGGCAGAGAGAAAGGAGGGCATTCCAAGGGCCTGAGCCAGAAGCAGAGGGACTCCAGGCCTAGAGTAGGATTTCCAGGCTGAAGAAAGAGAGGCCGTGGGTCGGGGAAGGTCCAGACCAAGACAGGGACAGAGGGTGTATCTGGAGACTCAGCCAGGAATAGCTCCCTCCAAAACGCAGGCAGCGAGTTGGAGGGTGAGCTGCAAGGAGGAAGAGGAGGTGGGAAAGAATGGATGGACCGGTGTTCAGTGAGCCGACTCCCCTTACCCTGGCCTATTTCCCCAGGGGACACGCCTGGGAGCCTGTGATCCTCTCCTCCAGGCTG
>NW_022169440.1:0-1056 GCF_008728515.1 Papio anubis | reverse complement strand
AACCCAAATGTCCATCAATCAATGAGTGGATAAAGCAACTGTGCATTTTGTGTGTGTGTGTGTGTGTGTGTGTGTGTGTATACATATATACATATATATGTATATATACACACACACAATGGAATACTACTCAACCATAAAAAGGAATGTTTAATGGCATTTGCAACAACATGGATGAGACTGGAGATTATTATTCTAAGTGAAGTAACTCAGGAATGGAGTTATCATATGTTCTCACTCATAACTGGGAGCTAACTTATGAGGCTGCAAAGGCATAAGAATGATACCGTGGACTTTGGGAACTCAGGGGAAAAGGTGGGAAGTGGGTGAGGGATAAAAGACTACAAATAGGGTGCCATGTATACTGTTCAGGTGATGGGTGCACCAAAGTCTCACTGATCACCACTAAGGAACTTACTCATAACCAAACACCAGCTGTTCCCCAATAACCTATGGAAATAAAAAATTTGAAAAAAATGGAGGCTAATGGTCAATGGAACAATATACTTAATATTTAAAGTGATGAAAGAAAAAACCGTAGACATACACTCTATTTCTAATAAAAAATTCTTCAAATATAAAGTAAAAGAAAAAAGACATTTTCAGAAAGACAAAAATCAAAAGAATTTATTTCCAGCAGACTCAAATTTCTTTGTTTTTTTTGGGGGGGGGTGAAAATAGTCTACGTAAGTATATTTTATTGGTAATCTAAAAACAGAAAAAAAAAGAAAAAATCTCTAATTCATTCAGTTGATAATTTCTCCCTTCGATGCTGCAAATTTACATATACAGGTTTCCTTTTAACTTTAGTTGTAAACATATTGCAGTAAAACTGTCTACATTCATGAATTTTGAGTGAATGCCTTCTTTTTTTGGATTAAGAATTTTATTTTTATTTTTTTATTAATATACTTTAAGTTCGAGGGTACATGTGCATAACATGCAGGTTTGTTACATATGTATACTTGTGCCATGTTGGTGTGCTCCACCCATCAACTCGTCAGCACCCATCAACTCGTCATTTACATCAGGTATAACTCCCAATGCAATCCTTCC
>NW_022169439.1:0-31357 GCF_008728515.1 Papio anubis | reverse complement strand
CCTGGCTCTCCCTGGGGACCTCAAATGACATTCATGACAGAGCTCAGTTACCTCCTCCCATGCCACAGCTCTTCCTCCTCCTCCTCCCTCGATCAATGAACAGCATCCCACGCTCCACACATCTGATACAAAACTGGGTGTCTCTTCCAGACTCCTCCCTTGGTTCATCCAAGTGGCCACCAAGTCCTGTCTGTCCTCCCATCTCCACAGCTACAGCCATGTCCCTCCCTCCCCCGCCCTGTCCACCTTCTGGTCTCTCCACCCGCACTCTGTCCCCGCCATCCATGTGCCATACAGTGGCAGACTGGTCTTTCTACAGCACACTGGACTAGGGCCCTTCCCTGCCCACAGCTGTCAGAGCTGGAGGTGGAGTTGAAACTCATGGTTTGGCATTCGGAGCTCTTTCCCCTCAGCACTGGCTTATCCAGAGTGCTCACAGTGCGGGGCAGTTATGAATTTACCGTTTATGAAGAACTTGCCACATACTATTCGTGGTTTTTGAATCATGTCAGAATCACCCGGATGCCTGTGTAAATGTAAGTTCCCAGGCTTCATTCTCGGAGATTCCGGTCCTGTGAGCCTAGGGTGGGGCCCGGAAATCTCTATGGGGTGGTGCAGGCTGCCCCAGGACCACACCTAAGAAACACTGCAACTCCCCACACACTTCCAAGTCCCCAAATACGTAGGCAGGCATCTCATCTCCATAGAACAGATAGGGAAACTGAGGTCCAGAGTGAGGAAAGAAATCGCACAGGGTCACCCAGCAAGTAGTAGCAGAGCCACGACACACCCACTGCCTGCGGACACCATCTCTGATGACAGCTCCACCTCCCTTCAGGAACCTTGCCTACCCCCACCCCTACCTCCTGCCGCCCCTATGGTGGGTCTCTGTCCAAGGAAGATGTAGCCCTGGTCCTCTAGGCTGACTGGGGCTCAGAGGAAATGCTTGGCCCAGAGTGTAGGAGCTAGAAAGGTTCTTGGAATTCAGGTGGGGAAACTGAGGCCCAAAGAAAGGAGTCCTCAGATTTAAACTCTGTCTGGAGAAGGTCTGGGTCTCCTTCCTGAGCGGTAGGTTTGGCTTCACCAGCCTGGCCTTCAGTCAAGCTGTCTGTCCAGGCCCGCCACACCTCGGGGTGGGTGACCAGAGGCGGCGGTGCCATAAAACACGTTTCCTGGGAGATCCACCCCCAAAGCTCAAAACATTCCAGGGCTGGTGATTTGGGCAAGCCCCCTTCCCTCTCGGCCCGGTTTCCCCATCTCTACAATAGCTGTGTTGGAGGAGACTTCTCTCTGAGACTGAGCTGCAGATGTTCTCCCAGGTGCCTACACCTCCCAGGTTGCTGGCTCCTCTGTGCCCACTCTTCAAGACAGTCACCTCTTAGGTGAGGAAGGAGCCTCAGCCCTATCGGAAATGGGGGCCGGTGCAGCCCCAGCCTCCCAGACTGCTGGGGATGACCTGGGCTGCCTGCAAAGCCAGGCTACAGACACCCACCAGGGAAGGTGGCCCTGGCTCTTACAGCAGCTCTGAGAAGAGGCAGCCCCCAATCCAAACCTCGCTGAGTCACCCACACCTTCCCTCAGCTGAAAGAGGCTTTTAGGACATGCATCATCTCAAGTTCATACCCATGGGGTTGCTGAAAGAAAGGACAGTGTGGTATGAGCTGATACGAGGGAGGGCTGCTCTCTGCAGACTTTGCAGGGGGGGCACTTAGGAAAAAGGACAAATCTGGGAGGGTAACTAGCTCAGGGTTAAAGGGAGCGGATAGGGCTGGGGTGGACTTGCCTCGTTGTCCTCCTTGGGCCTCCCAGCCTGGGCTCAGATGATTCAAGGGAGCAAGCACCTCCCTCTCCCAGACAGGGAGTTCTCGCCACGTTTTGGAATCAGTACCATTCCCTTGGGGGCTGGAGGGCAGCCACTACTTCCAGACCTGGCTGGAACTGCTGCCTCAATTCTGGATCCAAAAGGGCCCCTGGCAGCTTCTCCGTCTCCCTCCCAGTCCAGGGCCCCCTCTCCCCAGTGAGGGCCCCAACAGCAAATCTGACAACTGGAGGAACAAGGCAGGAAGGGCAGGGTCTGAGGGAGTGACCACCTTCAAAGGGCCGCTCGGCCACCTTCTCTCCAGGACTCTCAGGCTTGCTTTCATATTGCTCCCTCGACATCCTTTTGCTATAATCTGGCACGTAGACAGACAGATGGTCTTTAAAAACAACAACACTGTTGACGTGGAGCAGACGTCCCCTTTGGGATGGTTTGGAGAAGTTAGGGTTGAGGGCATCCTCTCTTCTGCAGACTGCGGCAGTAATAGGTGAGATATAGAAAGTAAATAAAGGCTGGGCGTGGTGACTCGCGCCTGTAATCCCAGCACTTTGAGAGGCCAAGGTAGGCGGATCACCTGAGGTCAGGCATTCAAGACCAGCCTGGCTAACATGGCGAAAACCCATCTTTACTAAAAATACAAAAATTAGCCAGGCATAGTGGTGCATGCCTGTAGTTCCAGCTACTCAGGAGGCTGAGGCAGGGGAATCATTTGAACGCGGGAGGCTGAGGTTGCAGTGAATGGAGATCTCACCACTGCATTCCAGCCGGGGTGATAGAGTGAGATTCCATCTCAATAAATAAAAATTTAAAATTACCTAAATAAAAAAAACATACCCAGTCTGAAAAATAAGTTAATCTTTATCTCCATGAACGAAAAGCAGAAAAGAATACAAAGTGGTTGGAGGCTGAAGAGCCTGGACCCTGCTGGGCTTTGGAAACCAAAACAGTGACAGGTCCTTTGGGATAAAGGAATCAAATGACTACTAGCTGGAAGCTGGGGGGTTGAGGGACCCCAGTACTTGAAAGGATGCTGGTCGGGCGCGGTGGCTCATGCCTGTAATCCCAGCACTTTGGGAGGCTGAGGTGGGTGGATCACCTGAGCTCAAGAGTTGGAGACCAGCCTGGCCAACATGGTGAAACCTCGTCTCTACTAAAAATACAAAAAAGTTAGCAGGGTGTGGTGGTGGGCACCTGTAATCCCAGCTATTTGGGAGGCTGAGGCAGGAGAATCCCTTGAACCCAGGAGGCGGAGGTTGCAGTGAGTTGAGATCACACCACTACACTCCAGCCTGGGCGACAAGACTCCATCTCAAACAAACAAACAAACAAACACAAGTGTGCTGGAGGGTGGGGAGTCCGCTGCTGATCTGTGGTCTGTGTCCCTGGCTTTATGGGATGTATACCTCCCCAGTATCCCCAGGACAGGAGCTTGCAAATGCCATAAAACCTGGAGGCCACTGCAAAACTGTCGACATCAGACTAGCAAAGGTGATAGGATGAAATAGGTTTTTAAAAAAGTTTGACAAGTTTTTTTTAATAAAAAAAGAAGAGCGATCTAATCATCTATAGAGAATAATATAATATTGGTACAAAACTGGAACAAGGATATACAAGGACAGTTCACAGTAGAACAGTCTGAATGACGAGTCTTTGTCACAGGGAGAGGGCACAGGGCAGTGCTTAGTGCTCGGCCTCTGGAGCCAGGCAATCCGGATTTGTACTCCTGCTGCCACTGCTTACCTTCCCTGTGACCTTAGGGAAAATGACTTGCCTTCACTGTGCCTTAACTCCCTCGTAGATAAAGGGGGAAATAACCTCTACAAGAAGCCTTCTAGGATGAAATGAAATAATTCAAGGAAAGTAACTTAACAATGTCCAGAACATAGAAAACCAAATAGATGCTAGCTGTTACTAACTTTTATGAACATGAATTCCAAAATTTTAAATACAATAATACCAAGTCAAATGCAGCAATGTACACACACACACAATGCATCGTGGTGAATTAGGTTTTATTACAATAATGCAAGGACAGAGTCAACATCAGATAATGCAATCTTAGCAAACTAACTTCCTTTTTTTTTTTAAAGACAAGGTGTCACTGTCACCGAGGTTGGGTTGCAGTGTCAACATCTTGGCTCACTGCAACCTCCACCTCGCCAGCTCAAACAATCCTCCCCACAGCCTTCCAAAGTGCTGAGTTTACAGGTGTGCGCCCCCACACCCAGCCCTATCTTCCTTAATGTAAAGCAATTATCATACTTAATAGTAAAATTTTAGAAGCACTTTTCATCAAAGTTAGGAAGTAGACAAGGGTATTTTCTATCACTGTCTCTATTGAACATGGCACTGGAGGTCCTAGGTAATGCATTAGGCTAATACATATGAAATTGCCATTTTTTTAGCTTATGGAGTGCAGTGGCATGCAGTGGCACAGCATCAGAAATGTATGTAATTCAGCCGACAATAGAAATAAATTGGCCGGGCGAGATGGCTCATGCCTGTAATCCCAGCATTTTGGGAGGCCAAGGCAGGCAGATCACCTGAGGTCAGGAGTTGGAGACCAGCCTGGCCAAAATGATGAAACCCCATCTCTACTAAAAATACAAAGAAACAGAACAAGTGTAATTGCTTAGATTGCCTGTAATCCCAGCTATTCAGGAGGCTGAGGCAGGAGAATCTCAAACTCGGGAGGTGGGGATTGCACCGACCCAAGATTGTTCCACTGCACTCCAGCCTGGGCAACAGAACGAGGCTCTATCACACCACACACACACACACACACACACAGACACACACAGACACACACACAGACACACACACACACACACAAAAGAAGGAAAAAGAAAAGAGATGAAGGAAATACTTGTTTTAAATTGGAAAGAAAAATCTACTGTATTTCAGACCATATGGTTATCTTCTTGCAGAAAATCAGAAAGAGTATACAGATAAGTTAATGAATCAGTAGAGAGTTAGCAAGGTTTTTGAATTCAAGATCCATAAAACTATTAGCGTTCCCATACATCAGTAATAACAAATTAGAAAATGTAATAGAAAAAGAGATTCTATTTGCAATAGCAACAAAACCCTGACAATGTATCTAACAAAATATATACACAGGCCTTTCATGAAGAAGTATTGCCTTAGCCTGAATGTGTCTCCCAAAATTCAAGTGTTAAAACTTAATTCCCAAGATGATGAGTGCAAGTGGGGCCTTCAAGTGATGAAGACATAGGAGCAAAGCCCTATACCATGAGATTGTAGTGCCTTAAGGAGAAAAACAGAGGTGGCAAATCCTATCCCCTTCTACCTCATAGGAACCTAGCATTGTCCTGCCAGAAGCAGCATTCAAAATTACCATCCTGGAAAGCAAGGCCAGGCCCTCACTAGACACTGTATCTGGAGTCAGTCTTGTTCTTCCCAGCCTCAGGAGGTGAGAAAATAACTTCCTGCTCTGTGTGAATCACCCAGTCTGGTGTTTTGTTATATGGCACTGCAAAGGGACTAAGACAAATACTCTAAAAACTTTCCCAGGCACTTCAAGGAAGGAGCAGCTAAATTGAAATGCCATGTATTTATGAATCGTAGGACTCAATGCTATAAACATACTACTCAATGAATTAATCTATATATTCAAAGGAAATTCCCACACAATCCAAAATAGAAATTTTTTTTTTTTTTTTGTATTGGAACTTTAGGCAGATCCTAAAATTCATATATAGTCATTGAGGAATGGCCAAGAATAATGGTGTAGCAGGGCTAGCAGCAGCGGACCTGGTGGCTCCTCACCTGTAATCCCAGTACTTTGCAGGAGTCAAGACAGGAGGGTCAAGCGGAACCCAACACTTCAGACCAGCCACCATAACATAGCAAGACTTGTTGTATCTCAAAATACTAAAAAATAAGTAAATAAATAAAATGAAAAGAAGGTTAAAATATGCACACATTTTTTTTTTTTTTTTTTTTTGAGATGGAGTCACTCTGTCGCCGGGCTGGAGTGCAGCGGGATCTCAGCTCACTGCCAGCTCGCCTCCCGGGTTCCACTTCATTCTCACCTCCTCCCAAGTAGCTGGGACCACAGGCGCCGCCACCTCGCCCGGCTCATTTTTTTCGTATTTTTAGTAGAGGCGGGGTTTCACGTGTTAGCCAGGATAGTCTCGATCTCCTGACCTCGTGATCCACCCGTCTCGGCCTCCCAAAGTGCTGGGATTACAGGCGGAGCCACGGCGCCCGGCCAGAAATATGCACATTTTTTGTAATTTCAATTTTATAGTTTTTTTTGAGACAGGGTCTTGCTCTGTCACCCAGGCTGGAGTGCAGTGGTGCCATCTTCAGTTCACCAGCCTCTCTTGTGAGCTCAGAATCCTCACGTCACTCTCCCGAGATTGCCGGGACCACAGGTATGTGCCACACCTGACTCATTTTGTATTGTTTTGTGTAGAGATGGGAGGATTTTCCATGTTTCCCAGGTTGCTCTCAAACTCATCCACCTGCATGGCCTCCATAAGAGAGATCACAGGCATAGGCCATGCCCAGTCTGTAGTGCTTTTCTCTTTTTCAACCAAGCAAAAGAGCCTCAGGAGCAAAGTTGATCCACAAGTAAATTTTATTGGTAATGTTTTTGTGTGTGGATACGCGGAGGAAAATTAGTCTGCATTATGGTGTAATCCAGACTAAATGGCAATGTAAAATAAATTATCAACCGGATTTACAATCTTCGAAAACTCTTTCATGTTTATGTTTTTGGGTTAGAATTACATCCTTCATTTTGTTGCTGAGAACAGTGAGTCACAGAGAGGGATTAAGTAGCTTCCTCAAGATCTCACAAGTCTTTGATTGAACCCAATCTTTCAACTCTACCCAGAACTCAAGTCACTCTTATTGGAAAAACTTTTAACTGATGTGGATCCTCTAATATGTTCCTATTATTCATTCTCTGTAAGGTCCTAAAGTTTTGCAAGCAGGCAGAATTCATTTTGCCAATTATGGGATTTTTCCCTCAGTTGCAGTCAAGGTTCATAAAACTATAACCATTTATCTTTAATTAGAAAATTTTTTTTGAGACAAGGTTTTGCTCTGTTGCTCAGACGGTAATCCAGTGGCACAGTAATAGCTCATTGTAGCTTTGAACTCCTCGGCTCAAGGGATCCTCCGCCTCAGCCTCCCAAGTATCTGGGACTACAAGTGCATACCATCACCTCTGGCTAATTTTGTTAAAAGATTTTTGTAAGGGCCGAGGTCTTGCCTGTGTTGCCCAGGCCAGCCCCTCAAACTCCTGGCCTCAAGCAATCCTTCCTCCTTGGTCTCCCAAAGTGCTGAGATTCCAGGTGCCACCTGGCCAAAGCGCCTACGCTTTGAGACCATAGACAGGAGATGAGGGAAGGCATTTAGCAGGGAATGGGGATGTATTATCTGTAGCATAAAAGAAACTACAGAACTAGGAGTCAAAAGTATACTTTCTAGTTCTTTCCATGGCTTTTCACTTTCATGTAGTCCTTATCAGGCAACTGAGATTTTATATACGTCCTCTGATTCTTAGAACATGAAGGTGTAGTATTCAAGTTTGGTCCTTTGAAACCATAAATTTTGTGGAAAAAATAAAAGTCCAGAGGATTTCCTCGGCAGATACATATTGATCATCTGTTGTATAGTCATGAGGAAGTGGTTCTGTTGAACATGTTTGTTTGATCGGATTCGATCGACCGGGCATGGTGGAGCCATGAGATGGGATGGAAACAGATAAAATTTTATGTCACCACTTATTAGCCCTAATGTTTGTATTTTTTGTAGAGGCAGCGGTTTCCGCCATGTTGCCCAGGCTGGTCCTAGAACTCTGACCTTAAGCCATCCTCCCCACCTCAGTCTCCCCCCAAAGTGCTAGGATTACAGGCATGAGTCCACCCATGCTGGCTGAAAACTCTCAGGATTTTTGAAATATCAGCACTACCTCTTGTCTCTTTTCTATACTATGACTGTCCCTCAATGGTATTTTTATTTTATAATTAGAACAGTGCTGTTCAATAGAACTTTCTTTGAGGATAAATCTTTCTATAATGTCCCTGTGTAGCTGGGTACTAGTGACATGGCTTTGAGCACTTGACACATCTTATTACAGCCTGGGAACTGCACGGCCCTTGGAACCAAATCGCCACGTGGCTACCGTATGGGCCAGGGTCAGATTGGATGATCTGTAAGGACTCTGCTTCATCGGTGTCATTTTTTAACTGACAGAAACCTTTAGTCTTTTTTTTAAAAGCAATGTGTTTATTTAAAAGAATTCATAAAATACAAGTAAATAAATTAACTGATTACCTGAGCATATATCCTTCCAGACTTATTTTTTTCTGCATATATATTTTGGGAAATTGAATATCTGCCATTTTTTAAATCTGAGATACAGTCTACCTCTAAAAAGATATGATTATAACATTCTCACTTTTGTTGCCATTCCATCAGGTTATAGAAAAACAGTTAAAGGACAGAGGATGGTTGAGAGATTATATGAAGAGAAAATGTGATTGAGTGTGGTAGACTTGGGCCTACCTGAATGTCAAGAGAATGAGTGTTTTCCAGTAAGAAAATTCCATTCTAGGATCCTAAAAGGAAGGTCTGATCTGGAGAAAGCAAGCTACATAGTACTAAGCCATTAAGGAGACATGGAGCCAGGACTTGCTACCTTGGTCATATTCTCATCATGCCCTCTTGGAAACCCAGCCTTGTTGAGTAGCCTCTCTGCTTTCTCTCCTTATAGTTCAACCTGTTGGTTCCAATCAGTTCTTTTCCAGCCCACTTATTATGCATTTACTATCACAGTCTAACAGCCTCTCTCTCTATATATATATATACACACACATACACACACACACATATATGTAATGTATATATATTAGATATATATGTGTATATACACATGCATATATATATATGTATCTTTATTTTTGGTCTGTGGTCATCTATTGAAATCTTTCTGTCTTACTGAATTCTACAAACATGTAAAGCACAGCTTGTGATCCTGTCTCCTCCTCTGACCCCATTCTCCCATTCTTTAGTGTTTAGGCTACATTCTTTAGAGTTTTTCAGTGTGACCCCAATATACATTACCAACCTCATTTTCCAGCATCTTCCTTTAATTTTCTCTGTACTTCTCACTGATTCCCAGAGCTCATACCTTTATTTTTCTGCCCCTGTTGTTTGCTCCTTATTTCTCTCTTAAAAATAATAGCTTTATTGAAATATAACTCACATATCATACCATTCCCCCATTTAAAGTGTACAGTTCAATGATTTTTTATTATATTTGCAGCATTGTGCAATCATTATCACATTCAATTTTAAAACATTTTCTTTGCCCCACAAAGAAACCCAATCCCCTTAGCCATCACTCCCCATTTCCCCTTCCCCCAGCACATAGCAAAGTGATCATCTACCTATTTGCTCTCTGTAAGATTTGCCTATTCTGGACATTTTGTATAAATAGAAACATGCAATATGTGGCCTTTTGTATCTGGCTTCTCTCACTTCGCTTCATGTTTTCAAGGTGCATTCATGTTGTGGAGCGGATCTGCACTCATTCCTTTTTATTGCCAAATTGTATGATACACAGGTATTCCTCACCTACTGTGTCCTGATAAACCCATCTTCAGTGAAAATATCATAAGTTGAAAATGGATTTACTACCTTGGTAAATCTATTCTAAAGCCAAAGAATCTCATGGTGAACCATCGTAAGTTGGAGACCATCTGAATGACATTTTTGTTATCCATTCATTGGCTGACAGACATTAGGTTGTTTCCACTGTTTGCTCCTTATTTCTCATACCTGAAAAGTCCTTATTCCCTCCCTTCTTATCCCATGTTCAACTCATTGAAGACCTAGCTCAAAAGTCACCTCCACAAAACCTTCCTTGATACCTCTTTCCTCTTCAACTCACTTGAACATTTTGCATTTAATTTTTCTTTTTTTAGACAGAGTCTCACTCTGTCGCCCAGGCTGGAGTGCAGTGGTTTGATCTCAGCTGACTGCAACCTCTGCCTCCCAGGTTAAAGCAAATCTCATGCCTCAGCCTTCCAAGTGGCTGGGACTACAGGTGCGTGCCACCATGCCTGGCTAATTTCTTTGGTGTATATATATGTTTTTTGTTGCTGTTTGTTTTTGTTTTGAGACACAGTCTTCCTCTGTCTCCCAGGCTGGAGTGCAGTGGCACAATCACGGCTCACTGCAACCTCTGCCTCCCAGGTGCAAGTAATTCCCCTGCCTCAGCCTCCTGAGTAGCTGGGATTATAAGTGTGCGCCACCACGCCCAGCTAATTTTTGTATTTTTAGTAGAGATGGGGTTTCACCACATTGGTCAGGCTGGTCTCGAACTCCTGACCTCGTGATCCACTCGCCTTGACCTCCCTAAGTGCTGGGATTACAGGTGTGAGACACCATGCCTGACTTTTTCTTTTCTTTTTTTTTTTAGTAGAGACTTTCGCCATGTTGACCAGGCTGGTCTCGAACTGCTGGCCTCAAGCCATCCTCACATCTCAGCCTCCCAAAGTGCTGGGATTATAGGCATGAGCCACTGTGCCTGGCCTGCATTTACTTTTAATTATGAAGTATTTTGAACTCAGAACAAAAGGAATGCTCAATACATAAGCACCCACCACAAAGTATTAAAATTTTGTCGTATTTGCTTCTGATCTTACTTTTTATAGAAACTGAAGGTCTTAATACATTTCTTTCCCTTCGTTCCCAGAAGTGTGACAATTATCCTTAAAGCTGAAATATATCATTCCCATGCATGTGTTTTATACTTTCCTAGTACAATTTGGCTGTGTCCTCTGCTCCGGGGCTCATCAAGTTGAATCAAGGGACTCACGATCCTCGTCCATGTTCATTCAGGTTGTTGGCAGAATTTAGTTCCTTGTGATTGTGGGACTGAGGGCCCGTTTTCTCACCCGCTGCTGGCCAGAGGTTGCTGTCAGCTATTTAAAGGCTCATGTCCCAGCCCGTGACACTCTCACAACATGGTAGCTGACTTCTTCAAAAGCATCAGGAGAATCTTGCTCTAGTCTGCCACATAACCTAGTCACAGGAGCGGCTATCCCACTATTTTCACAGATCTTGGTCACATTCAAGGGGAGGGAACTCCTCTGGCTGTGTACACCAGGAGGCAGGAATCTTTTCCTTCCTTCCTTCTTCCTTCCTTCCTTCGTTCCTTCCTTCCTTCCCTCCTTCCTTCCTTTTCTTTCTTTTGTCTTTCATCCCTAAAAGAGGCAGAAATTTTGAGAGGCAGGAATATTTTCCCTAACAGAGATAGGTTTGTTTAGAGTAATGTCCTACTTAAAAACAAACAAACAAACAAACAGAACCCCCCATAAAGTCTTTTTTCCCTAAAAGAGGCAGGAATTTTGAGAGCCATCAGAATTCCACCTGCCACAGCGCAGAAATCGGCATTTTTCCCAAGTCTGCAGCCATGGTGTTTCTGATGGCTCACACTGCTTTATTCCATTTTTAAAGAGTATTTTATTGAAAAGCATTAGGGTTATGGTTTAAAAAATCTTTTCCCTAATAGAGATGGGTTTGTTTAGAGTAATGTCCTACTTTTGACTGAAAAGCTGAGATTCACTGTTACGTAAAGTCATTTTATAGCCTTATTAATCTGGGTGCCTTTAAAAATGGTATCAAGCAGTGTTTCTCAAAGTGTATTCTGTTAGCCACCTGTATTGGAGAGTTGGAAGGAGAGAGTCTCTATTTTGAATTTACGGGACAAAAATCTAAAATACTTTTTATGACGAAGGACCTAATAAAATGTGCCTGTATATATAGAAATTTGCTGTCATTGACCTCTGTGCCTACAAAATCCAGTCCTGGGGACAGGCATTCTTACTGTTTGCTGAGGGATGATGATTTGTAGATTCCAGAATATCTCAGCGTGAATTTTGGTGAGAATCACTGCACTGAAAAGAATGGCAGTATTGCAATTATACATGGGGGTTTTGGTACTTTATGTATATAAAGTGACTCTGAATTTAAAGGTATGCAATGTCTTCTTTTTTGAAAGGGTATTATGGACACTGGCAAAATAATGCAAACTTTGCTTTCCTTGGTCAGGCAGGACAACCCAAAGATGGTCAAGGTCACCAGGTATGTATGACATTTTGACATATAATATTTTTCTCATTTGAAAGAGGATTAAGTGATTGCTTCTTTGTAAGGATAAATGTTTTCAACTGTCATTTTATCTTTAAAAGTACTTTAAAATTATATAAGACTTAAGATATAATCCTTTTAAATAATTTTGTCATGTGTTAATAAAACTTATAATTATGGTCACTTCCTTGCCTAATATTAACATTTGTCTTATTCAGCATGCTGGAAAAAAAAAACTCAGTTTGTCCTGAGTAGGATGACAGAGAATTTTGGGTCCCCCTTATAAAATTAAGAATCAGGATTCCAAAGGGGGTGAGGAAGTGATAGGAGGGAGTGGACCCTGAAGATCTGGACCTCCTAGAATTGAGTGGTGGATGCTGCATCTTCTTTGTGTCTATGGTGAAATGTTATAATGCCTGCTTCCCTTTTTGACTAAGTCAGCCTCAACTCCTCACCTTCCCTGTGCTGTTTGACTTTTGCTTTTATAGTTCTACCTGTGTTTCTCATTTTAGTTTCATCTCTCCACAACTCTGGAGTGGCATTGTTATTCCCACTTTACACATAAGGATACTGAGGCATAGGGAATTGCCCAAAGGCACCGAGCTAGTCAGCTATAGAGATGAGATTTGAATCCAGGGAACCTGACTCAGAGTTTATGCTTTTAGTACTTTAAGTTTTAATAGAATGACATCAAACTGACATTTAAGAATATGTTGTTGTTTTTTTTTTACAGTGTCATTAAAAAATTTAAGTCTCTGATCAATCTGCAGTTTTTATGTGGGGGTCAGGTAGTGATCTAACTTTTTTTCCTGAGTGATTGACAGGTTTTTATAAACCCCTTTAATCACAGTATGTGTCGAGCATCTTTGAATCAGAGTAAGCCTTTAGTGAGCCATGTGTCTGTAATTTGACCGTATGGGCTTTTCTAATATCCAGTTCAAGTGTTTCTCAGTGAGTTTCTCATAAATAGATTTGGGAGAGGCACTATGAGAGTCTGAGTGATGTGTTATAGGACACTAAGTAGCATCCTAGGAATGGCAAAAACCGCAATCACTTTTGCACCAACCTAATAGAAACTTACCAGTGCACTTGCTTATTTTTCTACCTGCTCTTTATGGTTTTCAATGTCAACCTAAAATTGTAGACTTTAATCCTCTAGATTTACTCTTTTGTTTAGCATTTATATATGCTGTGGAATTGAGATAGACTGGTTCGTGAGAGACAGATTTTGTGTTGCTGCAGGTAGGACACGCCCAAAAAATACTTGGGTCATTTGTTGACGCAAGCCAACTATTCGCCATAGTTTTGTATCACCGATCTTTTGCATACATTTCATGTATCTTCCATGAACTCCACATCAGTGCTACTTATAGGATACTCAGAGAGAAATTCAACACTAAGGACTAAGATTGTCAGAGAGAGTTGAGTTTTGGAGAGTCACAAATCTTGTAATGTCTAAGATTTGTAATGTCTCCCTGCTGAGAATTAGTTGTGGCTTCCTTGGAGGTGATATCACCTCTGTTGAGAATAAATGGCCTACTGTGATCACACCACTGCACCACTGCTGCACTCCAGGCTGGGCGACAGAGCAAGACCCTGTCTCAAAAAGAGAAAAGAGACAATGCATGGCCTAGATGATGTCTAAGGTTCTTCCCACCCAGTTCCTGTTTTCCTGTTCTAGGCAGAGCAGTAAAGTGAGAAAGACATGGAGGTGGGAGTTTAGTCTGGCATTTCACTGCAACTTAACGTGAGAAACTCTTCCATATTTAATCTCTCTGAACGTATTTACTCATCTTTAAAGGGGAATGATTGTTAACATCTTTTTCTCAGGGGAACTATGTGAGTCAAGGAGATAATATATTTGAAAATCTTTTTAACTGCAAACACTGATTCACTGTTGGGCTACAATGTGATCTCATTGTAGTGAGCAGCTGGCTAACTGCTTAATTGTGCCTTTAGAATGTAGGGAAGACAGCAAGATTTTTAGCATATTATATACGCAGTTGGTTCTGGAACCGTAAACATACTCTTTTTTAACGGAATTATGAGTCACATAAAATTCACTCCTTTGGACTTGTACAATCCAGTGATTTTTGGTATATTCAGAGTTGTGCATCTACTACCACTATTTCATTTTAGAACTTTTCATCAAACCCAAAAGAAACCCTGTACCCATTAGCAGTCAGTCTCCCTTCTCCCAGCCTCTGGCAACTACTAATCTACTTTCTACAGAAAGTCCATACAGATTTGTGTATTGTGGGCATTCCGTATAAATGGACTCATGCAATATCCTGCCTTCTTTCACTCAGCATAGTGTTTTCAAGGTTCATCCAGGTTGGAGCGTGTATCAGTACTTCATCCCTTGGTTTGACTGATTAATATTTCATTGTATGACTATATCCCATTTTGTTTATCCATCTGTTGGTGAACATTTGGGTTTCTACCTGTTGGCTCTTATAAACAACGTTGATTTGAATGTCTGTGTGCAAGTTTGAATACCTGTTTTCAGGAGTATATAATTGCTAGGTCATATGGTAACTCTATGTTTCACATTTTGAGGAATTGCCAGGCTGTTTAACAAGGTATATGTACTATTTTACACCAGTAAAATATGAGGGTTCCCATATCTCCACATCCTTGACAACACCTGTTACTGTCTTTTTTATTATAGCCATCCTAGTGGCTGTGATGGGGTATCTCGTTGTGGTTTTGATTTGTGTTTCTCTGATGACTAATGATGGTGAACATGTTTTTGTCTGCTTATTGGCCATTTGCATATATCTTCTTAGGAGTGGTTACTCATTTATAGTATGGAAAATGCTTCAGATGCAACATGCCTTAGAGATGGAGCTTTATTAAACATTCAGATCTGTAGGCATATGAGGTGCTGAGTTCTCCTGAACTCATACAGATTGCACTGAGTTTAGTGATACCTTTTCTGGAGCATTCCTGAGTTCAGGTAGAGGAAAGGGTTTTGGCTGTGATTGGCTCATTGTGTTCTTTCTAAATGGAAAAGGAATTGAAGTGTCTCCTCTATCCATTTACTGGAAGAGTTATGAGAGACATGATTAGATGATCCCTGGGAGCCTACTGCTTAGGTCAGTGGTTCGCTACTTAGGCTGCACATTGGAATCACCTGAGAGGTAAAAAAAAACCCAAAAACCAGGACACCCTATGCCTGCGTCTCATCTCCAGCAATTCTGATGTGATTGGTCGGGCCTGTGGCCTGGGTAGCCTGCGCCTCATCTCTAGCAATTCTGTTGTGATTGGTCGGGGCTGTGGCCTGGTAGCCTATGCCTCATCTCCAGCAATTCTGATGTGATTGGTCGGGGCTGTGACCTGGGTAGCCTGCGCCTCATCTCCAGCAATACTGAGGTGATTGGTCAGGGCTGTGGCCTGGGTAGCCTGCGCCTCATCTCCAGCAATACTGAGGTGATTGGTCAGGGCTGTGGCCTGGGTAGCCTGCATCTCATCTCCAGCAATTCTGAGGTGATTGGTCAGGGCTGTGGCCTGGGTAGCCTGGGTTGTGTTTTTTTAATGGTACCAAGTGATTCTGATGTGCCGTCCAGGTTGAGAATCACTTTAGGCCCTTTCCAACTCTTTAAACACATGTATTTACCTAGGAAGGTATGAAAGCGTAAGTTTTCTTGAGACTGCCTTTAACATCTATAAAGACTTTCAAAGCCGCTTCCAAAACTTTTTTAAATGGCTGAATATTATTCAACAGGCACCATTTGGGTTATAAAATTAGCTTTTGGTAGAGTTGACTCATACCACCTGCAGCTTTTGCTCTCAAAAATAAATACTGGCTCTTTAGGCACACTAGTTGTTTTAGCCTAAAGTTTCTCTTTGTAAGCCAGTTATTAAAAGTTGTGATGCAGCCAGGGTGAAGTGGCACACACCTGTAGTCCCAGCTAC
Organism: Papio anubis; assembly: GCF_008728515.1. Lineage (NCBI taxonomy): Eukaryota > Metazoa > Chordata > Mammalia > Primates > Cercopithecidae > Papio > Papio anubis. The sequence goes on along the minus strand of NW_022169439.1, from coordinate 15,486 downwards.
TCAGAAGGCTGAGGTGGGGGGATCGCTAGAGCCCAAGAAGTCAAGGCTGCAGTAAGCTGTGATTACAGCACCGCACGGCAGCCTGGGTCACAGAGCGAGACTCGTCTCTTTAAAAAAAGAGAATGCTGTGATGAAAGGTGATGCTCGCCTCTCCCACACCCTTTTACAGTTTAGGGATTGTATTTCCAAGGCTTCTGGACTGAGAAACCTTATCTTTTCATCTTTGCTCATTGACACTCTATTCCCCATTCGTCCCCCTGATTAGCTCCCCTGCGATGGACACACGGGTAGTCAGGACACACGGGTAGTCAGGGCACAGGTCTCTGAACTGTCCTTCAGGCTCCAGGTGATCAACCAACGCCCTTGTCTTCAGTGTCAACTCATTGCTGCCCCTTCCTAGTAATCCCCACAATTTAGCTCTCCATCTCATAGACTTTCCTTGGGTGTGTTAACAGTAACCATGGCACACTCAGCATGGATGAAATGCAACAGTGTTTAGAAACATTAATCTTCTCTTTGTAATGCCCTGTAGTCTCTCTGTATGTTATGTCACATTTTTTAACTAACAGCTTGCTGGTGAAAAGGACCCCACCAAGTCTTGGCTATAGGCCAGACAGTAAGGGAATTACTTTTTTTTGTCACTCATTTAACCATCTTTAACTTAAAAGAGTTTTATGTGAAATGGCTTATAATTGCTTAGAGACTATTTGTAGAGAGGCGCATTTGCCAGTATTAGATTGAAAAGTGATGTGTTCTGTATCTAAATGATGACTTATGATTCTTTTCAGTTGTTGGATTTGAAATTCAGATGACTTTGTTGTAGGATATGCCCTTGACTCTAATGAAGACTTCAGGGATTTGAATGTAATTGCTTCTTTTTCTCACTCATTTTTCAAAACCCGCTTAAAAATTTAGGAAAGAGAATTGTTTTCTCCTTCCAGCAACTCATAATTTGAACAGACTGATGGTTTCCATTAGTCACGTAAAGTCACGTCTAGTACTGACGTCCTTAGAAATGGAATCTGGCCAGGACAGGGTGACACTTCTTGTTGGCTGAAATAATTGAACAGCTTTAACATATAATAACTTTTGCATTATTATTTCAGATGATAAATCTGGTCATAAGAAAGAAATAAATGAACTGGGCATGCTGACTTACACCTGTAATCCCAGCACTTTGGGAGGCTGAGGGGGGCGAATCATGAGGTCAGGAGATCGAGACCATTCTGGCTAACACAGTGAAACCCCGTCTCTACTGAAAAATACAAAAATTTAGCCGGGAGTGTTGGTGGGTGCCTGTAGTCCCAGCTACTTGGGAGACTGAAGCAGGAGAATGATGTGATCCCGGGACGCAGAGGCTGCAGTGAGCCAAGATTGCGGCGCTGCACTCCAGCCTGGGTGACAGAGCAAAAATTGTGTCTCAAAAACACAAAGAAACAAAACAAAACAAAACCCAAAAATCTACATATTAAGACAAGAAACAAATTAAACTAATGGTACAGACTACTGCTTTGTTTTCAGAAGATACCCTCCCCAAAAGTTACTGGTCTAAAATACAGTAGTACTATCTCTGTTTAGTAAGGACCCTGGCAATATAACAGTGTTCTTATATGTAAAATGCTGTTCTTGCCTTTCATTTCAGAATATACTTTTTAAATGTGAATGTCTGGATTTTCATTTTATAGCATGTTTGTGTCATTAGTGAAACTGGAAAAGCAAAATACAAAACAAGCCTCAGTTGAGAGTTCAAGTTGAGTCTGGAAACCTCTGGAGTCCTATGGACATCGCCAGTAAAATTATCTATGTTCTAGTTCTGTGGCCATCTGCTTAGTAGAGCTTTTTGCATGTAACTTCTAAGAACTGTATCTGTTTTGTACTTTAGAAATGTCAGTTGCTGCATTCCTAAAGTGTTTATTTGCACTATGAGCCTATAGACTATCAATTCCCTTTGGGTGGATTGTGGTTTAACTTGTAAATGAAATAAATCACTTAAACCACACCACTGTTGAGTGAAACATTGAAATCATATCCATAAGAAATAAGGAGAAGATATATTAGTTTTATAATTGGTATTTTAATTCTTATATATGCAGGAAAGAACACAGGTGATTGAATATTGTTAATTTTACCACTGTGTGTTTAGAAAAGTAAGAAGCAGTCAATTTTCACATCAAAGACAGCATCTGAGAAGTTTTGTGATGTCTAATAAGTCTATGTCCCCAAAATATTTTAGTAGTGTTTCAGTAGTGTCACCTGTAGTTTTCAAGTTGTTCATATTGTTACTGGTGAATCTTTGTCAGCAGTTCCTTTGAAATGCAAATCAACAAATTCCCAAAAATTACCGCTTTTTGAATTCTTCAATGTAAATATCCTTAAAATACTGTCTGTCTCTTTAAAAGAAACTATGCAGTTATCATTTCTCTACAAATTAACCTAGTATAGTTTTCTGTTGGTTCCATTTTCCTTGTTTGTTAAATTTTTAGTAACTAGTCTAATTGCAATCTCAACTATTATGTGGTAGAACGGGTTGTTGGAGCTACAAAAATTCCTAGCTTCTTCAGAGACATTACATTTCAGACACATGGGACACTTTATGTTACATTTTACTATGCTATAATAACACGGCTTTCTTTTGGAATTCTGTTCAGTTTTTCAGATTGTAATCTCAGCTACATTTCAACAGATTGTTCTCAGATATGTCCTACCTATTACCTTCTTTGTGTAATAAGTGCTTTATTGACCAAGAACAATGACAACACCACCTTTTGTTTTCTGGGAGCAGGAGAAAAGTTTTAAGCCAAAACTCTTAATTGCTTATCTGCTCCATGTGAGGTTTGAACTGGCAACCTTGTGAGTCATCTAGCTTACACACATTCCTTAAAAAGTTTGCTGTAGGCCTGGCACAGTTGCTTATCTGCTCCATGTGAGGTTTGAACTGGCAACCTTGTGAGTCATCTGAAAACACGCATTCCTCAAAAGTTTGCTGTATAGGCCTGTAAGCACAGTTGCTTATCTGCTCCATGTGAGGTTTGAACTGGCAACCTTGTGAGTCATCTAGCTTACACACATTCCTTAAAAAGTTTGCTGTAGGCCCAGCACAGTGGCTCATACCTGTAGTCCCAGTGCTAGCTGACAAAGTGCTAGCAGCCCTCACTCTCGGCGCTTCCTCGGCCTCAGCATCCACTCTGGAGGCGCTTGAGGAGCCCTTCAACCCGCCACAGGGAGCCCTACCCAGGCTGGCTGAGGCTGGAGCCCCTCCCTCTGCTTGCGGGAGGTGTGGAGGGAGAGGCATGGAGGCAGGAAGCGAGGCTGCGGGCTGTGCTCCGCGGGCCGAGTGTGAGTTCCCGTGGAGTGCTGGCCTTGGGCTCCGTGGGACCACGCCTGCGGGTTTCACCCGAGGTCCCCACAAGTGCTGGCCTGCTGGGACTGCACTCAAATTCTCGCGGGGTTTGGCTGCCTCCTGGTGGGGCAGGGCTCGGGACCTGCAGCCTGCTGTGTCTGAGCTCCTCCCCTGCGGTGGGCTCCCCGCGCCCAGGCCTGGGGAGGCCTCCCACGGCCGGGTGCTGCTCCTGCTTGGCACCCGGTCATGAGACAACCCAAGGGGCTGAAGAGTGCAGGCTGCCACTGGGGACTGGCGGGCAGCTCCACCTGCAGCCCTGTTGCAGGATCCACTGGGTGAAGCCAGCTGGGTTCCTGAACTGGATGGGACGGAGGCATATCTAGCCTGAGGGGTCGTGTATTGCCCCAATCCAGTACTCTGTGTCTACCACCTCAGGGTTTGTGAATACACCAATGGGTACTCTGTATCTAGCTAACCTAGTGGAGACTTGGAGGACTAGCACTCTGTGACTCTGTGTCCAGCTCAAGGATTGTAAGCCTACCAATCAGCACTCTGTCAAAATGGACCAATCAGCTCTCTGTAAAGTGGACCAATCAGCTCTCTGTAAAATGGACCAATCAGCTTGGGATGTGGGTGGGGTACATAAAGGGAATAAAATGAAACCTTGCGCAGACCCCCAGAGCTTCGCTTGGTTTCTCTTCTATACTGCGGAAGGGGTGTTCTTTCCTTTCACTCTTTGCAATACATTCTGCAGGTGCTTGCTGTTTGGGTCCATGCCACCTTTAAGAGCTGTAACACTCACCAGGCAGATCTGCAGCTTCATTCCTGGCAGCGAAACCACGAACCCACCAGAAGGAAGAAGTTCCAGACACATAGGAAGGTCGAAAGAAACAAGCTGCGAACACCCCGCTAGTGAGTGTTTTAAGAACTGTAACGCACTCCGCAGCGAGGGTCTGGCGGCCTCATTCTTGAAGTCAGACCAAGAACCCACCAGTTCCAGAGACATTCTGCTGTAGGCCAGGCACAGTGGCTCATATCTGTAGTCCCAGCACTTTTGGGAGGCCAGGGTGGGGGATCCCTTGAGTTCAGGAGTTTAAGACCAGCCTGGGCAACTTGCTGAAACATAGTGGTTGGTCCAAGGGAAGGGAATTTTTCAAACCTGAGCTGTCAAGCTCAGCATGGTCAGGTGGGCTGCTGCTGAGTCAGGCTGGCAGGAGGCAGCCAGGAACATCTGGAAATCTGCAATCCCAGCTTCTGCCAGGTCTGTCCCAGCAAGAAGTGTGCTAGAAAGGGCAGCTGTGTGTGCCAGAGTCCACTGCTTGGCAGCCTTGAGCAAAGGAGGAAGGCCCAGTGCTGAACTCCAAGCAGAGATGGGGCTTTTCTCTCTGCATATATTCCCTCCTTTCCCAGCCTGCGTTGTGCTTTGCGTTTAAATTTGTATTATCAAACAAAAATGGTTGTAAGCAACTGTTACACACACTGTTAGCTCCTATTTAAGATTTCCTAACTGAACAATGTCTAAAGAGGTACTTAAACTGACATAAAACACAGATGATCTTATGACCAAATGTTTACTGCAAGAAAAAACTTCAAATTCCAAGAGGAGTCCATCCAATAATAGAAAGGACCAGTATTGTAAGAGAGATGTTGACTAAAATGTGGCAATGTAGGAGCAGAGCAGGAAGAACCTTTAAGTCCAAAACTTACAAGTCAATTTCATAATGAGTTTCCTTGGTTCTCACAACAAGCTTTGGCATCTGTTTTCTCTACAATGGAGGTAACAACAGTAGCTATTTCAGAGCAGGAAAAGTCTTGGAGCAGTGCTGGAATATGATCTTGGCTATATAAAGTTTCGCTATTTGTATATTGTAACAAACGTACAGTGTATTTTTCTGTTGGTAGTCAATAACAGATTTCTTTTGGAAAAGTAGCAGCCTCCTGTTGAGGGAACACCTGCAGTTCCCACTAAGTGAACATTGGTGTCTGCTAACCTTTGCCTCTATTTCTCTCAATAATATACTGTCAAGCTGTTCCTTGATTTAGCAGTTTTATTTACTTTCTTTTTATTTTCCCCTTTCTGTTTTCGAGAGAGAGTCCCACTCTGTCACCCAGTCTGGAGTGCAGCAGCACCATCATAGCTCCCTACCACCTAGATGGCTGGGCTCAAGCAGTCCTCCTACATCAGCCTTCAGAGTAGCTGAGACTACCTGCACAGCCCACCGGGCCCAGCTAATCTTTGTGGTTTTTGTTTGGTTTTTCCGTTCTGGGTTTCACCTGGTGCAGTGGCTCATGCCTGCAATCCCAGCCCCCCGGGAGGCCGAGGCGGGCGGATCACCCAAGGTCAGGAGATCACCCAAGGTCAGGAGATCAACCTAACCAACATGGTGAAACCCCATCTCCTCCAAAAAAATAAAAAAATAAAAAATTAGCCAAGCATGGTGGCTCACACCTGCAATCCCAGCCACTTGGGAGACTGAGGCAGGAGGATCACTTAAACACGGGAGGTGGAGGTTGCAGTGAGCCAAGATCATCCCACTGCACTCCAGCCTGGGCAACAAGACCGAAACTCCGTCTCAAAAAAAACAAAAAACAAAAAAACAAAAACAGGTTTCGCCATGTTGCCCAGGCTGGCCTGGAACTCCCAGTCTCAAGTGATCCGCCACACTTGGCAGTCTAAAGTCCTGAGATTACAGTGTGAATGTTAATTTTATGTGCCAACTTGTCTGGGCCACAGGTGCTCAGATTAAACATTGTTTCTGGGTGTGTTTGTGAGTGTTTCCAGATGACATTAGCCTTTGAGTCAGTGGATTCAGTAACGTAGATGGCCCTGTGGAGATGGGCATCATCCAACCTGGTGAGGGCTTGAGTAGAACAAAAGGAGGAAGGGGAAATTCGCCCCTTTCTTTCTGCCTCTGTGCGTGTGCTGGGACATCTCATCTTATCTTCTCCTCCCCTGGGACTGGGATGTACACCATCAGCTCTCCTGGTTCTCAGGCCTTCTGACTTGGACAGAATTAAATCACCAGTTTTCCTGAGTCTTCCAGTTTCCAGATGACAGCTTCTTGCCTTCATAATCATGTAAGCCACGACCTCATAATAAATCTCTATTTTTTAGAGCTTAATTATACTTTAAGTTCTAGGGTACATGTGCACAATGTGCAGGTTTGTTACATATGTATACATGTGCCACGTTGCTGTGCTGCACCCGTTAACTCGTCATTTACATTAGGTGTATGTCCTAATGCTACCCCTCCCCCCTCCATCCACCCCACAACAGGCCCCAGTGTGTGATGTTCCCCATCGTGTGTCCAGGTGTTCTCATTGTTCAATTCCCACCTATGAGTGAGACCATGCTAGGTGTTTGGTTTTCTGTCCTTGCAATAGTTTGCTCAGAATTATGGTTTCCCACTTCATCCATGTCCCTACAAAGGACATGAACTCATCCTTTTTTATGGCTGCATAGTATTCCATGGTTTGTATGTGCCACATTTTCTTAATCCAATCTATCATTGATGGACGTTTGGGTTGGTTCCAAGTCTTTGCTATTGTGAATATTGCTGCATAAATCTCTTTTTAAGAAAATGTGGCACATACACACCATGGAATACTATGAAGCTATAAAAAGGAACAAAATCATGTCCTTTTCAGCAACATGGATGCAGTCGGAGGCCATGATCCTAAGGAAACTAACACAGAGACAGAAAACCAAATACTGCATGTTCTCACTTATAAGTGGGAGCTAATCATTAAGTCCTAATTCTTAGAACCGGTAAATGTTACCTTATTTGGAAAAAGCATCTTTTCGGGTATGATTAAGTTAAGGATCTTGAGGAGAGATTATCCTGGTTTGTCTCAGTGGGCATTAAATCCTGGCACATGCTTCCTTAGGGAGATAAAGGAGATTTAAGTTCAGACAGAAGTGAAGGAGGCCATGTGACCACGGAGGCAGAGACCAGAGTGGTGGAGCTGCAAGCCAATGAATGCCAGCAGCCACCAGAAGCTGGGAAAGTCAAAGGATGGATTTTGCCTTAAGCGCCTGAGAGCACTGGCTCTGCCCATACCTAGATTTCAGCCCAGTGGTACTGATTTTGGACTTCTGTTACCCAAAACTGTGAGAAAATAAATTTCTGTTGTTTTGAGTCACCACATTTTTGGTAATTTGCTGTAACAGCCACAGGAAACTAATATACATGCCTACCTGGGTCCAGCTGTGTCCTGTGACTCCTGCTTTCCTGGGACAAGCAGGCTGCTCCATGCCTGCTGGCCTTCCGCCTGGGTGCTGGACCCTGCAGGTTACTCCGTGCCTGCTGGCCACCCTCCTTGGTACTGGACCCTGCAGGTTGCTCCGTGCCTGCTGGCCATCCTCCTTGGTACTGGACCCTGCAGGTTGCTCTGTGCCTGTTGGCCACCCTCCTGGGTGCTGAACGCTGCAGGCTGCTCCGTGCCTGTTGGCCATTCCCTTTGGTGCTGCACAGCGCTCACATTGTGAAATGCACTGGCCCTGTGAAAAACACCTGCAAATGTTGCCAGGAGAGGGATTAGTTCTTTTGTTGGCAACCCTTGTTTATTGCTTATGCCTTAAGCTCTGTGCCTCCAAGATCCCTTCTCTCTGCCTTCATCGATGCCAGGAAGGCAGTGACCTTTTGCCTTTCTTTGCCTCTCAGTAAGTGGCATGTCTCCATGTCACTTTAAGCATCAAGCACACAGAGCCCAATAAAATGCTGAGAAGTGTCTACCTGCAAAGTGACAAGGTGGTGGAGATATTCTGAGCCAGTAAATCCAAGACTCAGGAAAACAGCTACAGAAAACCTAAAGTTCAAAATGCTGAAGTGAAAAATGGGTAATGACAACAAAGGGAATCACAAGCCCCTTCTTTTAAAAATGTTATGGTGATAGGCTGGGCGCGGTGGCTCACTCCTGTAATCCCAGCACTTTGGGAGGCCAAGGCAGGTGGATCCGGAAGTCAGGAGATCAAGACCATCCTGATGAACACGGTGAAACTCCGTCTCTACTAAAAATACAAAAGAATTAGCACGGCGTGGCAGCGGGCGCCTGTAGTTCCAGTTACTCGGGAGGCTGAGGCAGGAGAATGGCATGAACCTGGGTGGCGGAGCTTGCAGTGAGCGGAGATCATGCCACGGCACTCCAGCCTGGGCAACAGAGTGAGACTCCGCTGCCCCCCCCAAAAAAAAATGCTGATAAGACACAACATAAAATTTGCCGTATTAACCATTTGTAAGTATACAGTGCAGTAGTGTTAAGTATATACATGTTGTTGACTAACGAGTTGCTAGAACTTGCTGCTCTTGGAGAACTGAAACTATACCCACTACACAACAATTCCCCATTTCTCTATCCCCTGGCTTCTGGAAACAAGCATTCGATTTTCTGTTTCTGTGAGTTTGACTAATGTCGAACCTAATGTAAGAGAAATCATACACTATTTGGTTTTGTGTGACTGGATTATTTTAATTAGTATAATGTTTTCAAGGTTCATCTATGTTGTAGCATGTGATAGGACTTCTTTCTTTTTTAGGCTGATAATATTATAATATTCCATGGCATGGATAGACCACATTTATTTATTTATGTGTTTATTTATTTATTTAGATAATCTCACTCTGTTGCCCAGGCTGGAGTGCAGTGGCATGATCATGGCTCACCGCAGTCTGAACCTCCCATTCTCAAGCGATCCTGCTGCGTCAGTCTCCTGAGTAGCTGGGACTATAGGCACATGACACCATCCCTGGATATTCATTTTTCTGTGTAACTGGTTGAGAAACAGAGGAGTAACAGTAAAGAAACTGTCTTAGAATAATCTGGTGACAGCGGAGGAGAATATGAGACACATTGTCCTCACAGAGCCTTGAAGAGTGTGACGGTAGTTGAGGGCCACACTGTTGTCTTAGAGTGAAGTGAGGAGAACACACACTGGTTTGGTAGTCCTGGGGATGGAAGGAGGAATAAAATGTGAACCTCACTGGTGGCAGAATCAAAATGTCTTGGGTGTTTGTAGTCAACAATTAAATGAGGAGGAGGAATTATTGACTGACTTAGGAAGAAGTAAAAACTGAGAATACCAATAAAATACAAAGCTTGCAATTTTAGTCAGGGTAAATCTTAAGCATTGTGTGATTCTAGATAGATTATTGAGCAGTTTTGTTCCATGTATTTTATATCCTGTATCTTCTAGGTATGACGTTATTTCTCTATGTCTTGACATAGCCAAACATTTTTTAAACTAACAGCTTTATTGTCATACGGTTTTTATATGATAAGCCTCCCTTTCAGGTATACAGTTCAGTGGTTTTTAGTATATTCGGAGTTATGCAAACATTACCACTACCTAATTTCCTAACATTTTCATCTCCCTAGAAAGAAACCCCATACCCATTAGCAGTCACTCCTATACCCGTCTCCCCCACCGTTGATCCAGGAAACCTCTGATCTAATTTCTATCTCTGTAGATTTGCCTATCCTGGAAATTTCATATAAATGGAATCGTACAAAATGTGCCATTTTCTGACTGGCTTTTCTTTACAGAGATTATAAATCAAATGCCAGAAGAGCCTAAGCTTAGGATAGTGTTTGCTGTACAACTTTGACAACTCAACTTTTTTTTAAAGTTGAAGATCTGACTGTGTCTGTATATGTAGCTTATTATCGTTAGGTGACCCTTACTTTGATTATTAAGAATTTTTTCCCTAGTATTATTGAACTGTTTCAATATTCAGCAGGAACCCTTCAGAGACAAAGAGCAGTAGGAATTTGGAACACATATTGACAAAATGAATGTCACTTAATACAGTAGTAGAGTTGACCACTTTTAGGTGTCGATGCTGCTGAAAGTGTATATTGAGGAAAAGTTTACTTATCTTACTTTTTGTGGAGGTGCTAGAAGTACTTCTGTCTTGTGTTATATTTCAAGAAACCTTTGCAGAGGTATTATGTGGTTGTACAAATGTACTTTCTTTTGACCTGAAAATGCAAAAACTTCCTTTCTTCCCACTTTCTGAGACTCTGCAACCTTAAAGGAAGAGTGGGATACTTTAAAGGAAAGGTGGTGGTGGCTGGTAATGGGTAGCAATGTCTACTGTATACTTCCTTTCCCGAAACAAGTCCCTGTCTACTGTCAGCATTTCCAAAATGTGAAGACCAACTGTGGTGTTAACTCATTAACTAATGACTAGACTTTGAGTGGTTGTGGAAGCAAAATCTCAGTGAGTGCCTGGAGGTCCTAATTCTGTTAAGTCAGTGAGTGCAGATTCTATACAAAACTCTCTTAGCCCAGTGGCAGATTTAAGGAGTGGGAGATAGATTTCTATGTTTCAGAAATCAAACACACAAAGAGTAAAAATTTTTAATCCCATGATTCTTTGCCCAAGTTTAATTTTTTGGAGAGTTTTTCTTTAGATTTTCTTTCCTTTCCATTAAACTGTTACTTTGAAAGGTATCAGAGTTTGGGCAAAGCAAGTGGGAAAGACACTGGCTTGGATTCTCCAGGATAAGGGAGTGAAGAGGACTTCTTTCCCTCATTTTATTATTGAATAATGTCACGATAACAATTATTAAGGTGAGGCCGGGCGCAGTGGCTCAAGCCTGTAATCCCAGCCCTTTGGGAGGCCGAGACGGGCGGATCACGAAGTCAGGAGATCGAGACCATCCTGGCTAACACGGTGAAACCCCGTCTCTATTAAGAAATACAAAAAACTAGCTGGTCGAGGTGGCGGGCGCCTGTAGTCCCAGCTAGTCGGGAGGCTGAGGCTGGAGAATGGCGTGAACCCGGGAGGCGGAGCTTGCAGTGAGCTGAGATCCGGCCACTGCACTCCAGCCTGGGTGACAGAGCGAGACTCCGTCTCAAAAAAAAAAAAAACAAAAAAAAAAACACACAATTATGAAGGTGAATGAATGGTCTACAGTAGAAGTTTTTAGATGCCTTCTCTACAAAGTAATTTGGTTTAGTCAGTGCAAGGATGCCTTTGCTTAGCTGGAATGGAAGATGTGCAGGCTGCAGTGGTCCTGGCAACTCTTCTGGGGGGAAATGCAGCATTTGGAAGGGTAGGAAGCAGAAGGAATCTCAGGCAAGGGAAAGGCGTGGGCAGAGACCTGGTGGACAGAACAAGTTGTGGTGGACTTGGTGTCCACATAGACCTCATCAGTGGTCTTAGCTTTGTGTTTTCAAAATTAACCACAGTTTGTGTTCTAAAACTGTCGTCCCCTCGATTGTATTTTAGGCATGCTATCTGTGTATTTTGAAATTTAAAATAACAGTAAAGGAGAAATGAAATTATTTTGTTTGAGAAAAAGTTATGGTTAAAACATCTTGATCTAAATAATTTTCTACAGGGAGATTTGATACATCCCCAGAAGCTGTCTTGGGTTCAGAAAACAGTCTTCAGACCTAGAAAGGACTTGAGGATTCCCGGAGAGGAGCTGCATGGTCTGAACCGTTTGATTCTCACAACAGAATAAGTAAAAACAATTTTAACCATGAAACCATGCAGATGTTCATATTCTGGATAGGGTAAGGTCAATGCCATTGTAAGAGGAAACACTTTTGGCCATCACAGGATGGGAGAGAAAGTTTGAGTTGTAAAGAAAACTCCAGTGCCATTTAAGGGAATGGGTTTTTCTGCCCCTATTCTTTGGAATGTTTAGGGCTAATTTCTCAGTTTTTGACATCACAAAAATTTCAAACTATTTTGTTCCAAGAGCCATTTCAAACAATTGACTACAATTTCAGAGCAATTACATGAGAGTAATACCAATAGAGTTTTTAAGTTGTCCATAGTCCTGTATCCCTAACAATTACGCTCATGCTTGCATGTTCTCTTTTCATCTTTACTGTGTGCGTACTTTCTTAGTAATGACAGTAGACATTGTTTAAGCAGGAATAATTCTCAAGATAATTTTGTATGTTTCCTTTTTTCTTTTTAAGGTGTGTATTGGGTGGAGGAGCATTATGCATGAAACTTCTCACAAAACAGGTGATTATTTTCTTATAATACCCAATTTTCACCCTCAATAGAGTGTTTTGATTATGTAAGTTAGATTGTAAGTAGAAGGTTCTCTTAAATAAATTTTAGTGTTTTTTTTTCATAACTCCTACTTTCAAGGATGAAAAAGGTAAACCAGAAAAATGAGATTGTACTTGGTGCTGAATCTATGCCAGGATAGGCATTAAGAGTGACCTTTATTTAAGGTTCTAACTTGCTCATGGTTGGGCACTTAGAACGTCAGTTTGTTGGCTTTTTGTGAGATTCTGGAAATGGTCCAATTTTACTTTTTCCCCTTATCTCCAGACATTTTAACACTGATCTGCTGCTGTTGAGGCATATGCCATTTTGTTAGGCCTTCTCAAATGGGAATCAGGAATGCTACTGTGTTCCAGAGATGTTTTGTTCTTCCGGTAGGGCTGAAGCAGTGCCTACTCAATAGAACCGGTCATCGTGCAAAGAAATGCCACCTGACTCAAAGGCAAAGCCAGAGTGTAGCTTGGAGCAAAGAAGGTACTTTTATTAAGAATTTTATATAAACCATAAGATATATTTTATATTACTTTGTGTGCCTTCTTGTTACCTTAATTCTTTTTGAGAGAATTCATTTCATTTTCATTTGGTTTGCTTTCTTCTTGTTACAAAGATGATCTGTAGAAAATATAGAAGTAGACCGGGCGCGGTGGCTCAAGCCTGTAATCCCAGCACTTTGGGAAGCCGAGACGGGCGGATCACGAGGTCAGGAGATCGAGACCATCCTGGCTAACACGGTGAAATCCCGTCTCTGCTAAAAAATACAAAAAACTAGCTGGGCGAGGTGGCAGGCGCCTGTAGTCCCAGCTACACGGGAGTTTGAGGCAGGAGCATGGCGTAAACCTGGGAGGCGGAGCTTACAGGGAGCTGAGATCTGGCCGCTGCACTCCAGCCCCGGTGACAGAGCAAGACTCCGTCTCAAAAAAAAAAAAAAGAAAATATAGAAGTACAGGAAAATTAAAGATACTAACTGATAATCACTTAATGATTTAGTATCTGCTTGTTTAGTCTTTGTTATATTTACTGTAGACAAACATATCTACAGTTGTAAATTTATTATTGGTATGTATACCCTAGTAAGTTAAAAGTTATATGTACTTTGAAGTTTTGCAAAGTTGAGTTCATATTATAGAATTAATTCCTGATGAACTTTTATGTGCTAGGCACTAGTCTTTTTATTTATTTATTTATTTATTTATTTATTTATTTTTTACTTTTTTCCCCCCCTCTGTGCCTATGCTTACCAAGTCTTTTTAATTTTTACTTTTTATTTACTCTTTCAATCCTCTTAAGAACTTAAAAAGAGGGTATTACTAATATCTGCATCTTGTAGATGAGGTAACTCAAGGTCGGTAACTTATCCAAGGTCACAGGTGGCAGAGCAAGGATTAAAACCAGACAGTCTGGCTGCCCAAGGCCCAACCGAGAGGAGCTGAGAGCCTGCACGGGGCAGAAGGATGTTGTTCAGGCTGGTTTTCGGTTCAGTTAACATGAAACGCAGTCTGTAACCTTCATTCCAGCACATTACCGAGAAAGCCTTCCAAAGCCATAGGTTTTTTACCATGAGCATGACTTTTAGCAAGAATTTGTGGTTTAAAGACAACATGGTGCCCTGAGAAGCTTCCATTCACTCTTACGGAGGGACTGGTAATTGAGCTAAATAGTGAAATCCTGGAGCACACAGCCTTTAGGGGAGCTTCTGACCTATTTCTGTGGTCAGGAAAGACACCAGTCTTTCCCTGCTGCCCACAGCCTCCAGTTATTCTCCTTCAGAGTTTCCTCTTCTGTGATCACATGCAGATGAGAGATCTGTTTTGTTTTTTCCAGGGTAGGAGGAAGGGAGTCACCACCTATACTAAGCAGTCTAGTCTTCTGTGTATAAATGAGCAGGGTTGGGCAGCCAAATTTGAGAACCTTGTGTAATCCTGACATTCTCCAAGAGAATCCAAGAGAATGTCAGGATTACGCTTGGTGGTAAAGTGGGCTTATGTTAGTTGTCTCCACAGCTCTCATCAAAAGCAGACACAGATACTTTCTGTAGGAAATTATCTCTAACTTAAGCCCGTAGTATCCCTGAAGATTAAGAGCAGGCAACTAGGAATTCAGTGAAATCATAGCATTCAAGTAGTCAACCCAACATATTTCAGAATTATCAGAAACAATGACTAATATGTTTCCCAAAGACTGCAGCTTTTGGAATTATCAGATGCAGAACACAGACTTCAAATATTAGAATTGTGAGAAAATAGTTACATGTGAAATACATCTAATATATATAAAAAAAGATTGACTCATAAAATTGAGGAAGCAGTAAGACCACCAGGAGTGATGAGGAAGATCTGAAAAGAAAATGGAAGAAACAGAACTTACAGAAATAAAATATATAGCTGGGTAGGGTGGGTCACACCTGTAATCCCAGCCCTTTTTGGGAGGCTGAGGTGGGAGCATGGCATGAGCCCAGGAGTTGGAGACAAGCCTGGGCAACAGGGTGAGAACTTGTTTCTACAAAAAATACCTCACCATCACCAAAAAAAAAAAAAAGAAAAGAAAAATTAGCTGGGTGTGGGGCACCTGCCTATAGTCCCAGCTACTCAGGAGGCTGAGGTGGAGGATCACTTGAGTTCAGGAGGCTGTGACTGCAGGTTTGTGCCACTGCAGTCCAGCCTGGGTGACAGAGTGAGACTCTGTCCCAGAATAAAATGAAATAAAGAAGTAAAAAATGTAATTGTTGAAATAAGAAATTCAGTGGATGGATTAGACACCAGAAGAAATAATTCATTGGTTAGACAATTCTCTCCAAAAAGTATGTTAGTATGTTACACAGAGAGACTTGAGAAGAGATGATTGAGCAGAAGTTGGTGGGGTTGAAGGGGAGAGGGAGATCAGAATAAGGTCTAAAATAAGTCTTAGTGGAATCCCAGGAGGAGATATTAAAATTTTATTAGAAAGTGAGAGAAATAGAAGTTATTTTTTTGTTTTGTTTTTTTGAGACAGAGTCTCTCTTTGTAGCCCGGGCTGCCGTGCAGTGGTGCGATCTTGGCTCACAGAAAGCTCTGCCTCCTGGGTTCACACCATTCTCCTGCCTCTGCCTCCCAAGTAGCTGGGACTACAGGTGCC
>NW_022169438.1:0-1056 GCF_008728515.1 Papio anubis | reverse complement strand
GCGTGAGCCACTGTGCCAGGCCTACTTCAGATTCTTAATAGTCTGTCGGGAACATTTCTTCTGTCATTCCCTAAGACTAGGAAGTAGTTGCTGTTTTCAGACTGGGATTGGCTTAGCTGAAGCATTTGGAAGAGTCAGTATTGCTCAATGGGAAATAATAGTTAAAATATAATTCAGTATATTTCACTCTAGGTAAAGTAGCTTTTAAAAATATTACTTTTCTTTGTATTAATAAATAACTCTGTGTGCGTGCGTGCGCACACGTGCTTCAGTGCTCTGTTTTCCAAAACTATCTGTTCTTTGGTGGTAGTTTTATCTTAATCTGGCTGACACGTACCCCCCTTTACAGCTATTAGAGTTGTGACTAGGTGATTTTATTACAAAGATTATCTCTATCTCTGTCTCTGTCTCTATCTCTGTCTATGTCTCTATCTATCTATCTATTTATCTATCTGTCTAATCTATCCATGCTATTTCTGGAGATAAGATAGTGTGATTTCACAGCCTGATTGTCTCTCTGCTTTTTTTGCCATCTTAAGAAATGGGCAGGTACTAACGACTCCTCCAAAACCCCTAGACCTGATAGAAGAATTCAGCAAAATTTCCAGATACGAAATTAATCTACACAAATCAGTAGCTCTCTTATACACCATCAGCAACTAAGTTGAGAATCAAACCAAGAATTCAACCCCTTTTACAATTGCTGCAAAAAAACTTAGGGATATACCTTACCAAGAATTTAAAAGACCTCTACAAGAAAAACAACAAAACGGCTGGGCGCAGTGGCTCACGCCTGTAATCCCTGCACTTTGGGAGGCCGAGGCAGGAGGATCACGAGGTCAGGAGATCGAGACCACCATGGCTAACACGGTGAAATCCTGTATCTACTAAAAATACAAAAAATTAGTCGGGAGAGGTGGCAGGCGCCTGTAGTCCCAGCTACTCGGGAGGCTGAAGCAGGAGAATGGCGTGAACCCAGGAGGCAGAGCTTGCAGTGTGCCGAGATCGCGCCACTGCACTCCAGCCTGGGTAACAGAGCGAGACTCCACCTCAAAA
>NW_022169437.1:0-1056 GCF_008728515.1 Papio anubis | reverse complement strand
CTTTTTTTCTATTTTGGTATCATGATGAATTTCAGATCTCATTTCCTGTCTTATGCTTTATGTCCCCTGGGGTAGGGACCTTGCCTTCTTCATTTCTGTACCCTTTTTGAACAAGTGAATTAGTCATCAGGAAAAGGTCTCAAGCACACATACATTGTGTTCTGAGTCTCAGGTTCACAGGCTAATCCTAAAGTCTTTTTCCTCCACGAGGTCATAGGTTGCTTGTGATGAAGGGAGTGGTTAAGTCTGTAGTGCAGATGGTGGAGGGGAGTTCACCCTGTTTTTAGGCATAGCATTGGAACTAAGAATTTTATGTCTATATGGGTGAAGGGGCAGGGATGTGTAGGAAGACAGTTCTAATTAGGATGGAGGAATTATACTAGGAAGTAGAGGTAAAGGGAGTGAGAAGGATTAGTAAATAAAAGAAATGTGAACTTACCAAATAGACTAGTGTAGACCCCTGGAGTTTCTTGATTAAGTGAATTAACTAGATTTTAGAAAGGTAGTGAGGCAGTCATATGCAAGGAAGGTTTCAAAGTCTGGAGACAAGAAGTCAAGCAACACTTTGAGAAGTGGTTGGTCTTTATGGGAATGGAGAGAATTACACTATTGAGAGATGTGAAAAATAATGAAGAGGGTTTCACAATGTGAAATTGTGTTTCTCATTTGAATCCGAGAAACAAACCAGCAGAAGCTGGAGACAATTATGTCTAAAAGACATTGGGGTAGAGGGAGCACGAAGGCCAGGGAGAAAGGGAACTGCAGGAATTACTGCTGAGAAGCAGGAGTTTAGTGGAAGGAGGAGGAGATCCAGTCCCAGATACAGGCCAATAAGTCTTTTCCCTCTCCCAAGCATGGCAGTCAGCCCTGCAGGAAACGGTACAAGAGAAAAGGCCATCATACCTGCCAGACTTCCTGAAATACAGAAATGACATCACGGCTGCCATGTCGGATTAATGCCAGGATAAATGTCCTCTTCCTAAAGAAGCTGTCATGGAAAGAAAAGAATAGAAGGAATGGAGATGATGTTACTTTACAGGGGGGAACCTCAGGAAC
>NW_022169436.1:0-1056 GCF_008728515.1 Papio anubis | reverse complement strand
GGCCTCGCCAGGCCCAGCCTCCTGCCTCCCGAAGGCCTGCACAGGCCTAGCCTCTGCCTCCCAGCGGACTCTCCACGCCAAGCTCTCGCCTGACTGCGGCCTCCCCAGGCCAGAGCTCCTCCTGCCTTTGGGCAGCTGCGCCGGGCCCCGCTCCTGCCTCCCAGTGGCCTCACTAGGCCCCGCTCATTCGTCACGGGGAACGGCCTTTCCGGGCCCAGCCTTTGCCTTTTGGCGGCCTCTCCAGGCCCCGAACTTCCTCAGGCCGGCCTCTCCAGGCCCAGTTGCGGCCTCCCGGCCTCACGTCCGGGCCCAGCTCCTTCTGCTCCTGGCTGCGGCCGCAGGCCCTGCCCCGGCCTCGCGACAACCTCTTTGGACTCGGCTCCGGCCCAGCTCCCGCTCCGCGGCCTTTGTAGGCCCCAAACGTCCTGAAGCCGGGCTCCACGGTGGCCTCTCCGGGCCCGGCTCCTGCCCTCCGACGGCGTCTCCAAGCCTCAGACTTCCATCCAGCCTCTCCAGGCCCAGCTCCTCATCCCGGCGGCCTCTGCAGGCCCACGCTGGCCTCCACTGGTCCTCTCCAGGGCTCGCTCCTGCTCCCGGCGGCCCAACTCGTCGGCCAGTCGGCCTCCGCCGGCCCAGCTCCTGCCTCTCCGCGGCCTCTCCAGCTGCTAGACTTCCTCAGGTCAGCCTCTCCAGGCCCAGCTCCTCCTCCCGGCGGCTTCTGCAGGCCCACGCTGGCCTCGAGTCGGCCTCTCCAGGGCTCACTCCTGCTCCCGGTGTCCCCTGCGGGCCCAACTCGTCGCCCAGTCGGCCTCCGCCGGCCCAGCTCCTGCCTCTCCGTGGCCTCTCCAGCTGCCAGACTTCCTCAGGTCAGCCTCTCCAGGCCCTGCTCCTCCTGCCTGCCACTGGCCTCTTGAGGCCCAGCCCCGCTCACGCCTCTGGGCGGCCTCCTCAGGCCCAGGAGTTGAGCTCCAGTCGGCCTCGCCAGGCCCAGCCTCCTGCTTCCCGAAGACCTGCAGAGGCCCAGCCCCTGCCTCCCAGCGGACTCTCCACGCCCAG
>NW_022169435.1:0-1056 GCF_008728515.1 Papio anubis | reverse complement strand
TGTTCAGGTTTGTTGCCCAGTTTTGGCTGGGTTACTTGGTTTTGGGTGTTTTGCTCCTCAGTGGGGTGTTAGTTGCTCCCAAATGTCAGATAACAACCGCTTTTAGATACATGATTCATCGTAATATCTTTTCTGTCTGAAGAATGCCTTCTGAGTGTTGGTTGGTGCATTGTTTTCTTTACTGTACAGAACTTCTTCAGGTTGTTTTGTGTTTTTATTTCTTGATTATTTTAGTTGTGATTTTTATTTTTGTTTTTCCTTTTTATTTTTTGAGACAGAGTCTCGCTCTGTTGCCCAGGCTGGAGTAGGGTGTCACGATCTTGGCTCACTGCAACCTCCACCTCCCGTGTTCGACCGATTCTGTTATCTCAGCCTCCGGAGTAGCTGGGACTGCGGGTGTGCGCCAGTACTCCCAGCTAATTTTTGTATTTTTAGTAGGGACAGGGTTTACCATGTTGGCTAGGCTGGTCTCCAAATCCTGACCTCAAGTGATATGCCCGCCTTGGCCTCCCAAAGTCCTGGGTTTACAGGCGTGAGCCACCGTGCCTGGCTAGCAGTGACTGTTTTTGTAAGGTAAGGTCAATGACGAAAACTAGAATTTTTAACTTCTATTGTTGGAAGTGGTTTTTTTTCTGTTTTTCTTTTTTTCTATTTGCTTTTACATCCTGTGAGCTTAGATTCAGGTTTTCCTAAACTTAAGCTCACTCTGTGTTTTCCTGTAGCAGTTTTACGCTGTTAGGTCTTGTGTTTAGGGTTTAATGTATTTTGAGTTTCTGTTTGTGTATTGTATAACAACAAGATCTTATTTCATTCTTTTGTATGTGGCTATCGTCGTTTCAGACTGCTCAATTGAACAGACTTCTGACTCCTCATCTCATCTTTTTTCCCTCTGAGATGCAGTCCTACTCATGCTGTCACCCAGACTAGAGTGCAGTGGCGAGATCTCAGCTCTTCACAACATGTGCATCCTTGCTTCAAGAGATTCTCGTGCTTCATCTTCCCAAGTGGTTGGGATTGCTGGTGTGCACCACCACACCTGACTACTATTTTTTGTAT
>NW_022169434.1:0-1056 GCF_008728515.1 Papio anubis | reverse complement strand
CTCCACCTCCCCATCCTTGTCCTGTCCTGTCTGACCTGTTACATGAAAATCTCTTCAGAGCTTACAAATGAGTGGAGGCCACAGCAGCCTCTCACTGACCGGCCTCTCAAACTTTTATTCATCAGAATCGTGTTAAATGCTGATTCCTAGGCACCCCATTAGACTGTCTACACCTGCCTGGCATGGGTACTTTGAAGAAGGTACAGAGGGCTGCTGGGCTGTTCCAGGAGGAAAGTTGCATTTGTAGAATGTCCACTGTGGTCTTTCCAGCACTACTTTCCATGCACATGTGGCATTAAACCTGGAAGACCTGGGTGCTGTGCTGGTGAGGAAGCCCCGGCTGGACGAGGGGCTGCTGGGGCTCGGACTTGATTCCTGGGCTGGGGGCTGCGGGCTTGTTCTCTTCAGTGGGCCTGCTGATGGGATGCCCTGGGAAGTCCTGTGCACTCGGGGGAAGGTGCAGAGACAGGCTCAGGAAATACAGACCATGGATTTAAAAATTCCTATTGGAAAATCTTTTATGAACAAATTAATTTGCATCTGACTGCAGACAATCATTGCTTGAATAATTGGTTTGTTTACAAAATTGATCCTATGAACAGATTAAAGTTTTCATTCATGCCTTGTTTATAACATAAATAGGAACTATTACTGCAACCTAAATTAGCTTTAAATTTTGTATCAGATTGCAGTCCAGATTACAAATGGCTGCTTGATAATCTAATTGATAAAATGGAGGAATTTAGTACTTGGAACCCAGAGTGAAGAGAACAGTGGCTTTGGTTTTTCAAAAGTGTGTGACTGAAGGGTGACCTGGGGTGAAGAGAAGTGGCTGGAGTCATTACACTCGAGATGATCTGCCCCAGCATTTCTCAGCTGTCTTCTGGATAAAACAAAATGGCGATAAATGTGTAAAAATTCAGTGCTGAGTTAGTCTCTGCCCTGAGCTTCTCATACGGTCATTAATGGGCTGTATCTGTGAAGCCTCCATACAGGCACAAAGGAATTTGGCTAGAGTACGGTGGCCGGCGACCTGTGGCGTCTGGGCCACGTGTC
>NW_022169433.1:0-1056 GCF_008728515.1 Papio anubis | reverse complement strand
ACCTCAATAACGTGGCAGCTTTCATAACCATGTTTCTTGCACAAAGTGCCATGAGGAGACCTTCAAAATTCAATCATTGGACGTCACGTGTAATCACTGAATGAGAAAATTCAACTGGACAAGTGAATATAACACATCAGCTTTCTTTACAAAAGTTTATTTCTCTTAGGCATTGTGACAATCTGGTTTTGAAATCAACACACCTTTAAGCCAAACATTATTTAACCTAACAGTGATTTTAAACACACTTTCAACATTCTAATTCCCTTTTTTAAAATCACGAACATCAGTAAGGAGATGTTGAAAGACATTTTTTTTTGTTCATTGGTGTTTTCCTGAAGGTGGCTATAATTTAAGTTTTATTTCTATATTGAAAGACACAGCAAATATTATTCTATATTATTTCTCCATATATATTTTGAATTTAAGTTTAAAGACAAGTTTAATTTTATAAACTTGTCTTTACAGTTTGCCAAGAAAAGAAAGAACTGCTAAGGGTTTAGTGGTTAGAGGTTGTTGGAACATAAATTATCTATTAGGAAAATTATTTTTTGAGAAGTAGGTCATCCAATTGAAATTGTTTTAAAATATAATATTTTATAAGTGGGGTTACACAAACACTTTACTGCCTGAGGCACCAGAAAACCCAGAAATTTTCAAGGGATAATAGATTAATTAATGATACATATTCTGAAGAGCAATTCCCAAAATAAACCGCTGTTAAGATTTACATACTAATATATGAGTCCCCAATTTTTTTAAGAAAAATTACTATTTTCTGTAAAATGATACATGCTCATTACCAAAAATTCCTACAGATCACAATTACAGAAAGATGAAAAATTTTTAAATTCCATTTCCAAGTTACAGTAATAATTATCATGAACGTCACTCCAGGAAACTTTCTGGTTTTTTTATTTTTATTTTTTATTTTTTTTTTGAGACGGAGTTTCGCTCTGTCGCCCAGGCTGGAGTGCAGTGGCGCAATCTTGGCTCACTGCAAGCTCCACCTCCCGGGTTCACGCCATTCTCCTGCCTCAGCCTCCCGAGTAGCTG
>NW_022169432.1:0-1057 GCF_008728515.1 Papio anubis | reverse complement strand
GGCAGTACTTCAGTCATAGTAGATCCTTAAATAATATGACCTAAATCATAGTAGGTGCTTAAATATATTTACTTAATAAATAACTTCTCTTTATTTAAGTTTTATATTAGAAATAAATTTCTACAAAAATTATTATAACTTCTTGTTATAATAACTATCACATTATTGTTCTCCTCAGGTGTCCATTAGGATGTTTGAGGGAAAGATACTGTATTTTATTCCCTTTTGTATTCTCAACACTTAGAACAAACATAGGTAGGTATTTTGTAGGCCTTCAATACATTTAAATTGGATTAACATTAAAATGATAATCAGATTTTTATCTCATGATTATTGCTGCACTCTTTTAGAGAGTTTTTTTGTTGTCACATTTAGTAAGAATAGGTCAAAATAGTTTAAATATTATTTGATAGATGTGAAATGTTTTAAGAGTACACTTTCAAATAGGTAGGGGCCAGTGAAATGTTTTAAGAATACACTTTTAAATAAGTAGGGGCCATTTTGAATCAAGGATATCTTGGCATTAGGAAAGCAAAAACCATGGCTCTTACCTTCACAATGACTGCAGAAATGCAGTTAACGTATATAGGAGATAAGTAAATGCTAATTAGCTTTGTCCGTCAGTCAGCTGTTTCTATGAATGCAAACACATCAGAATATCTTGACAATGTGTCTTCTTGAAAGCATAAATTGGTTTGAAATATAATCAAACAAACATTTTAATTTTACAAAATATGCCTATACATTAATACAAAATATTTTAAAATGGTGACACTTATCTCATGGAGAAAGTCCTGAGTGCATCAAAAGTTAAATTACTTCCTGAGCTCTGCTTGGTAGGCCAAGCTGAATTATTGGAAAGCTCCTAATTGTTATTCTGCGAAGAACCATGCATCTCTCTTCCTTTTGCATTTGTTATAAGCAGATAATGAACTAAAATTACAAAAAGTTATGCCTAATCTCTCATCCAATGATTTTTTAATCTAAATTTTGCTTCTTCTTTGATTATGTTTCCTGAGACTGAGTGATGAGTATATAACTTTCAACATTGGGACCC